>NC_139023.1:64933558-65107107 GCF_964662115.1 Mustela nivalis | reverse complement strand
GAGCCGAAGGCAGCGACTTAACCCACTGAGCCACCCAGGCGCCCGAAAAGATTTTATTTTTATATAATTTCTACACCCAAAGTGGGACTCCAATTCACAACCTCAAGATCAAGAGTCACACGCCCCACTGACCGAGCCAGCCAGGCACTCCTACAATTATATTTTTTACCTATATCTTCCTGCACTGTCAGGTATCCAGAGAAAAACGTTCTTTGAGCTTAAAAAAAGAGAAATTTTTACTATAGTGATATTTATTTTATTTCTAAAAAAGATTTATTTATTGTAAATAGAGCAAGAGCGTAGGGAGGAGGTGCAGAGGGCAGAGGATCTTTTAAAATTTTTTTAATTTAAATTCAATTTAGTTAACATAGGTGTATTATTACTTTCAGAGGTAGAGGTCAGTGATTGACTCATTGGTTAGTTACATAGATCACCAGCACTCATTACATCATGTCCTCCTTACTGCCCGTCTCCCACGCCCCTCTCCTCCAGCAACCCTCAGTTTGTTTCCTAGAGTTCAGAGTCTCTCATGGTTTGTCTCCATCTCTGATTTTTGTCTTGTTCTATTTATCCCTCCTTCCCCTATGATCTTCTGTTTTGTTTCTCATATTCCACATATGAGTGAGATCATATGGTCATTGTCTTTCTCTGACTGATGTATTTCATTTAACATAATACCCTCTAGTTCCATCCTCATCATTGCTAATGGCAAGATTTCATTCTTTCGGATAGCTGAGTCATATTCCACTCTGTATGTGTATATATATATACACCATATATATACCATATATATGTGATACATATCTATATCATATCCTCTTTATCCATTCATCTGTTGATGGACATCTAGGATCTTTCCATAGTTGGGCTATTGTGGACATTGTTGCTATAAACTTTGGGGTGCACATGCTCCTTCAGATCATCACATCTATATTCTTGGGGTGTTTACCTAGTAGTGTAATTGCTGGGTCCTAGGATAGCTCTATTTTCAACTTTCTGAGGAACCTCTATACCGTTCTCCAGAGTGGCCACACCAGCTTGCATTCCCACCAAAAGCGTGGGAGGATTCTCCTTTCAAGGGAGAGAGATCATTAAACAGACTCTCCACTGAGCACAGAGCTCAACCTGGGGCTTAATCTCACAACCCTGAGATCATGACCTGAGCCCAAACCATGAGTGGACGCTTAGCCAATGGAGCCACACAGGTGCCCCTGTAGTGATATTTATTATATCAAGCAAAATATTTTCCAACAATCAAGCCATCCCATAAATACTGGTTGAGCACCATGCCAGGCTGCTTTCACACAGACTGGCCCCCAGATGGGAAGACAGGCCACAGCTAAGTGGGAGTTTTAAGTAGAGTAGCTGTTAGGAATGAAATAAAGGCATCCTGGTGGGAAGGTAGGAAGCTAGGGAAGGTCTCAACAAGAACAGGGAATTTATGCTGAGAAGTAGCTAATGGCCTGGGAAAGAAAGTTCCAGACCAAGGTTACAGGAGGTCCCAGCTCCCAGAAGTAAGGGCAAATGAATGGTGGGTATAGTATCGAGGGCAAGGAGGAGAATGACGGGAGGTGCCTTCAGAGGGAAGGGGCTGCCAGAGCACCAGGGGCTTGTGGGTGAGCCAGGCAAGGACTTTGCATCTTGCTCTGGAAGGATGGGAGCCATCGATTGTTTAACACCAGAGATATGGTCTGGCTTGTGTTGCAGGAGGTTTCCTTGGCTGCTCTATGAAGAAAGTGTTCTAGGGGAGCAAGTTCAGAAGCCAGCAGGTGAGCTAGAAGGCTCCAGCAGTGGTCAAGAGAGGATCCCTAGCAGAGCGGGTGAGAGCAGGTGTTCTCAGAAAGATGCAATTCTTTCCTTCATGGGACCCCACAGTGCCTCTGTGAGGGTTCACAGATGGGGGTCTGAAATTTATGAAGGACATGACTGGACAAGAGGGACCAGATCTGAAGGCCTGAACAAGGATGTGGAAGAAAGCTTGTGCTATGAAACATACTCAATATATTTTGTTGAAATTATTGGTTGCTTAGGATTTTAGTTGTGAATTATGTAAAACTGGTGAATCACAGACCTGTACCCCTGAAACAAGTTATACATTCTATGTTAATAAAAAATAAAAAATAAATTAGAAAAAAAAAAGGATTTTAGTTCTAACTCAAAATGAGTATTAATCCACAATGGGACTTTTTAGTTTCCCAAATGCTTCCAAAGCATGATCTTATTTGATCTTCTTACAATCCCCCAAAGCAACCAAGGCCAGTTCTATTTATGACTGCTATATAGACAAGGAAACGGAGGCTCAAGAGACCCTTCCTCTTTAAAACCTTACTGCAGATACCCTGTGGTAGAAATGGGCCTTGGGCCTGGGAGTGTACACTGAAATGAGTACAACCAATCTACAGTTCTGTGGCTTCTGTAGGGGGAAATAGCCTGGCATACAGTAGGTGCTTGGCAATATCCATCAGTGGAAACCTGACCAGGCCTGGGATATTGGATACGTCACTTCCCTGTAGCTGCTTGGAGTTCTGAGCCTTCTGTCTTCTATACCTGCTGGTCTCCCCAACACCACGCACATTGCCAGCTCCTGAAGGCAGGGACAAGGCTCATCTATTCCTTCATTGCCCACACCACGTAGTGTGGTGCCTAGAAGCAGTGTGTGTTGGTGAAGAAGTGTGGGGCGAGTGAAGGAAGCAGTTAGAGTAGGAGCTGAATGGGGCAGGAGGCCTGGGAAGGCCCTAAGTGCAGGTTAGGACAGAAACAGGTTGGCCCTTGGAGAGGAGTTGCTGACTAAGGAGCAGCCCGTGTGAAGTCAGCACCAGGGACAGCTCCCAGCACCCCTTGGCTTTGTCCATCAATGCCTGTCCCAGGCCGCTTCCCACAAAATGCCCCTCCTGCTCAGATGGGGGCCCTTCCCAGTTCTCTTTCCTTTTGCTGGGGCCCCAGGATGTGCACGACAATGCATGCTTTTTCCTGAAAGAGTGTGGATTCAGCTGGCAAGTTCTGACACCTCAGGTTAATGGGGTGGGCACACAGAATGGGGGATGGTTAATACTCTGCAATAGGGAGAGCAGAGAGGGGACAGTGAAGGCATTTTACTCCAGTGGTAGCTAAGCACCAGGGGCTCCGCCAGCACAAGGAGAACACCGGTCTGGAGCCAGGAGACTTGATCTCAGACCAACGTTAGGAAGGCTGCATCAGGTCTGTAGAGTCAAACTGCCATCAGGGAACCTGGGAGGTGGGCCTCCTGTGCCCTCCCAAGCTGTGGCATGGTGGGCTTACCCTTTCTTTCCATCTGATCAACCATCAGGTGGGCTGAGGCTTGAAGCCAGGTGTGGACCAGAGGACCTTGAGCCTTGAAGGAGAAGGTCACCAGGGGAAATAAGGTTTCTGTCTTGGGGAGTGAGGAGGGGCTGCAGACAGGCCGGAGCAAGGAGGGGGCTGGGATCTGGGCTCTGCCCATTACTAGCTCAGGGACTTCAGGCCCAGCCCCAATTCTGATGCAGTCACAGAAAGGGCATAACCACACCTACCTGCCCCCTCACGGGGCGGGCCTGGCACAGAGACTAACACCCCCCACAACCACCCTTTGTCTGGCCATGGTCAGTGTCTGAGTGCTGGTGCCGGGAGACCAGAGTGTGGCTCTGGGGTGTGTTCCCTTCATCGTCCCCTGACTGTCACAACGCCTTCTCTTCCCAGAAAACCTTCTAAATTTAGGCGAGCATCTTCTGTTTCTGATGAGAAAGGCAATGCCAGTAACCAGAACATTTCAGAGCAGGACAGGAGCAGCCCAGGTGGGAGTGAGCAGAACAGGGAGCCGCTAATTCCTCCCCTTCACCCCCGTGACCAATTGCTGACAGGTTGTTCCTGGAACGGGTTGTTTTAAGCAAGGTCACTGTCTCTCTCTTCTGAGAGTGTGATCCGCAGGAGGGACAGCTGGCCCCTCCCATGCAGGAAGCTCCCCTTCCACCTGGGAGTTTGGTGGGAGGGCCTTGGACCTGGTATTCAGGGGACCTCCGGTGGCCCATCTGCCCTTGGAGTGTGGCCTGGACTGTGTCTGGTGTCTCTTCTTGCTCTGGTCTCCTGAATCCTAGGATTCTCCTCCTCCCTGGTGGGGTGGGGAGTCAATCCAGAAACATGTGTGATTTCAAGAACAGCTGTCATTCAGGGTAGGAGACCTGTGCCTGGTGATTTATGACAAATCCTGAGAGTAGATGTTGTCCCTGCCATTGCACAGATGAGACTCGGGGGTCAACCAGTGTGTCCGGGTCACAGGGGACAGGCTAGAGCTGGGGTCAAACCCAAGCCTGTTTGACACCAAAAGTCTGCTTTTTCCCTGACCCCTCCCCGGCCCTCTTTGTAAGTCCCTACCAGGCAATAGTCCCCACTGTAGGACCGGGTACATGACGAAGAATCAGAAATGGCCCTGTCTCGAGGGGCTTATGGAACAGAGGGACAGATGGACTCCATTAACAAGATCAATATCTCAGAAAGGAGAGAGTTGGGGTAATGACCTCTAAAGCCAGGGCCCCCTGGATTTTCAGAATGTGGCTTTCTTTGGAAATTTCTTTGAAAATTTCTTTGCAGATTTAATTAGGGTAAGGATTGGGACATGAGATCATCCTGGGTTAGGGTGGGCCTTAAATCCAATGACAAGTGTCCTTACAGGAAGAAGAGAAGACACATAGACTCAGAGGGGAGAGGTCACATGAAGGCAGAGGTTGGAGTGATGTGACCACAAGCCCAGGAGCAGCTGGAGCCCCCGTGAGCTGAAAGAGGCAGCCCCCAGTTTTGGTCATTGGTTACATCTGCCCTGGGGGCCTCATCTGCTGGGACAGGAGTGCACAGAGCCAGCAGGCTCTAGAGGACGAACAGCTCACCATGGTCCTGCAAGGAGGAGCCCTGGGGCCTCTGTCCCTCATCTGTGAAGTGACAGAGGCAGAGTGGTAACAGGAGTCCCACACTGTCCTGCAGGTGGGGCTGAGTGCTCAGACTTGGGGAACTTCAGAGCCACCCAGAGAGCTCGTCAAACAGACTGTCCTTCCCTGCCCTGGGGTGGTGCCTTGTCCTCCCCAGGTTGTCCCAATGGTCTATGGAGCTCTCCCATCACGTGTCGCTGAGCCACCCCCACCCCCTGCCCTGTTTCCCTGCTCCTCCTCAGCAGCTGTGGGATGAGAGGCATGGTCTCTCACATGTCTCCTCCTGACCCTCTGGACCCTTCCCAGGAAGCTCCACTGGCCGGCCATTCCCCAACACCACCCTAGATTAGGGGCT
Source organism: Mustela nivalis (assembly GCF_964662115.1). NCBI lineage: Eukaryota > Metazoa > Chordata > Mammalia > Carnivora > Mustelidae > Mustela > Mustela nivalis. The sequence goes on along the minus strand of NC_139023.1, from coordinate 65,101,836 downwards.
GCTCTGTGTTCACATGACATGGCCTCCATGGCACTGACAGTCAGGAGGAGATCCCTCCTTGAGGCCCAGGGCTCCAGTATCCCTCCTGTCTCTCTCCCCTTGCTGGCTCTTCTCCACACCCTCCAAGCCCTGGAGGGTCCCAGAGCTCCATTCATGCTCCATCTATCTATTCTCTGGCCATGAGCAGTCCAGGTCATGTTGTCCATCTCAGCCAAAGACCCCCAAGGCCACTTCTCCAACCTCATCCTGAACTCTAGACCCAGCAGGCCAGTTGCCTCCTTAGACTGCCAACCTAAGTGTCAGTAGACATGGTCAACCTCTGGGTCTAGACCTGAGCTCCTGCTTCCCCAAGTCCTACTGCACTTGAAGCCTCACAGTTAGAAGGGACATGGACCCCAGTGTCTTCCTCAATGTTTGAACATCTTTCCAACCCACATCCAGGGACTTTTTGCTATCTATCCTCTCGACTCAGAACACCCTTCTCAAAGTACCTGCCTAGCTCACTCCCTCAAGTCTGTGCTCAAATAGCCCTTCTCAGTGAGGCATGCCCTGGATGTCATGTTTAAAATCACAAACCCCATCTCCACTCCTCTAGGTTTCCTTACTCTGCTGTAACCTTCCTCCCGTAACAGTTAAAATCTTATGGTATGAATTTTAAGTGGCTCTCCCCCTTGAATGGTAAGCTCCACTGAGGACAAGGATTTTTGTCTATGTTAATTCTCATGGATACATCCCCAGCACCCCCAAGAGACATCTGGACATTGCAAAGAGGAGGAACAGTTGGCAAAGATGTCTGAGAGGAAGCATAGGGAGGTGGGTGGAAGCAGGAGGAGGGTGTTCCTCCCACCCTATACCAAGTGTACGTCCACACTCAGAAGCTTTGTCTTCCATGGCTTCTCATGATTCACACTGCCTCTGATGAATGGGGGTACAGGTTTCTCTAAGGTTGTGCTAAACTTGAGTATGCCTCAGAACAACCTTGATGGAACAGAGGCTGACCTTGGTCTTGTGAGAACACAGGCTGCTGAACCATACCTCCAGTTTCTGATGCAGTAGGGCTGGGGTAGGACTGAGAATTTGCATTTCTAACTCCTTCTGGTTGAATCTGATAAGATTTTATATATTCAGTAGAATATATATATATATATATATATATATATATATATATATATATATATCTGTAGAATTCCGAGGCCACACGGCCTATGTATCTTCAACTGTACCAGAAATTACTTTTCAAAGTAGTTCTATCTATTTACATCCTACCAATCATCATATGCCATCATTATAAGTTTCCACATGTGCAGAGGTATGTGCCTAAATGTTCCCTTCAATTGCCCATCTTTTGTCCATGCACTAATACCACACCACTATTGTCATGAGAGCTTTTCAAAAATCCTCAATATCTAGGGTGGTGAACCCCTCCCACATTCACCTTCTTCTTCCTGAGTCTCTGGCTAATCATGTTTTTTTTGCTATTTTATTTAAATTTTAGAGTTGGCTTGCCAAGTTTATTAAAAAGAAATCTGTTGGGTATTTCATTAGCATTGTCTTGCATCTATAAATTAACCAGGGAATAATTGATGTCTTTATGATTTTAAGCTTTCATATCTGTAACATAATACAGTTATTCACTAGGGCTTACCTACTGTCTTCCACTAAGTGTTTTATAACTTATTACTTACTGATCTCATAAACCTTTCCTCATATGCATCTCTTAATGCCTCACTTGGTGTCACTGTTACAGATGATATCTGTATTTTCTAAATCTATATTTTCTAAATGGTGTCATATAAATGCAATTGACTTTAATTTATTGTGGTTCTATCTAGAAACTTTGCTAAATCTTTTATTAATTCTAATAGATTTTGTGCAGATTATTTTTGATTTTCTATATAGAAATGCTGTAGGTATTTGTGTCTTCCTTTGCAATTTTTATATTACTTGTTTCTTTTTCTTGTCTTACTGCATTGGCTGGTGTTGCCAAGAAAAGGTGAATAAGAGTGAGAGAAATGTATTTTATCAGATTTAAATCAGATTTTAAAGGAATTGATATTTTTTTGTTTGTTGTTAGTAGTTATTTAGGGTAAGATTTCTTTGTTTAGTTTTGTTTTGTTTTATAGTTCCTCTTTATGAGGCAACAAAAGTTTCATGCCAAATGTAATATTGAAAGTTTTTAAAGAACACAAATGGATTTTAATCATCAATTTTATATGATATTTCCAATATCTTTTAAGATGATCATATATTTTTTCTTTTATCTATTAAAGTAATGAATTACTATGTTACTAATGTAACAATATTGTCTTCTTATAATGAACTTCAATTAATCATGACTTATTACCCTTTCTGTAGTGCAGAATTTGGTTTGCTAGTTTTTTTTGTTGTTGGATTTTTACACCTATTTTTATGAGTAAGTTTTCCTCAATTACTCTATTTCTTTATGTCAAAATAAGCTGGAAAAAATGCTCAACATCACATGTCATTAGGAAATTTCAAATTAAAACAGCAATGAGATAACCCTACAAACCTATTAGAATGGCCAAAATCCAAAACGCTGGCAACACCAAATGCTGGTGAGGATATGGGGCAGCCAGAACACTTGCTCACTGCTGGTAGGAATGCAAGATGGTGCAATCGCTGAGGAGGTCAGTTTGATGGGATACTCCAAAGCTAAACATACACTTACTCTATGATCTAGCAACTTTACTCCATGGTATTTACCCAAATGAGTGGAAAACTTATGTCCACCCCAAAACCTCTTCATAAATGTTTATTCATAATCACCCAAACTTGGAAACAACTCAGATGTCCTACAGTAGGTGGAAGGATAAATAAGCTATGGTCCATCCAGACAATGAAATTTTGTTTAGCACTAAAAAGAAACAAACTATCAAAGCATGAAAAGACAGGGGGGAACCTCAAATTCATATTAGTAAGTGAAAGTAGCACACATGAAAAGTTACACATTGTGTTATTTCAACTATATGACATTCTGGAAAAGGCAATATGGCCACAGAAAGGAGATCAGTGGTTTCCAGGGCTTGGAGGTGGGGCATGTGGGATGAAGGCGGGGTGCCGAATAGGTGGATCACAGAAGAAACTACACTATATGGTAGATACTTGTCATTAGACATTTGTCAGAACCTACAGGATTCACAACCCTAAGAGTGAGCCCTAATGGAAACCATGGATTCTCATATGGTGACAACATGTCAATGGACGTTCATTGTGCTTGGTAACAAATGTCCCACTGCTGGGAGATACTGCTAATGGGGGAGGCTCTGCAGGTGTTGGGCCAGGGAGTACCTGGGAAATATTTATACTTTCCTCTCAATTGTGCTGTGCCTCTAAAATCTCCCTAAAAACTAAAGCCCATTTCTTTTTGAAATGAGCTGGATTACCTTTTCTAGTTTTCTGTACTCTCAAAGGATTTGTGAGAGACTGGGATTTTTTGTTCCTTAAATGTTTAGTTGTACTTACCTGAACTTACCTGGGACCTGTGTTTTGTTCTGCTTGTTTTCTGGAAAGATTTTTTAAACTCTTGATTTCGTTTCTTTAATGCCTATAAGACCACTTGGGTTTTCTATTTCTTCCTGAGTCAGGTTTGGCATTTTGTATCTTTTTGGAAATCTGGCCAGTTCACCTACATTTTCTTATTTAGTGCTATAGAGTTGCTCATGATAGTCTCTATTTACTTATCTTCTGTTCATGATTTATTTCCTGTGAGCTTACTGGGTATTCCTTATTCTACCTCTCATGTTTAGGTATTTAATTTTAAGCTTCATTCTTTTCTGATATAAGAACCTAAGCCTACAAATCCTTTTATAACTATTGCTTCAGTGGTTCCCCATAAGTTTGGACATGTAGTATCTGTTATTATGCTTTTCTGGCATTCTCTCATCTTCACGATGATATCTCGTTTGACTCCAGAGCTAGTTGTGGGCGCATTTTAAAGTCTGCACGTGCTTGATATCGATGTTAACTTAATTGCACTGTGGTCAGAGAATGTGGTCTCTTTGGTACCTCTTGTCTGAAATGTGTTGAGGCTTGCTTTGCTTATGATTTAGTTTTTAATAGATAATCCACAGGCGTTTGAAATGACTGTGAATCCTCCAGTGGTGGGTGCAGTTTTCTGTACATGTTTATTAGATTCAGCTTATTAGCCATGCTGTTAAAAGCATCCTGTGTGACATCCTTTATCAGTTACTACAAGGTATGTCTCAGGTGTCCCTCAGGTGTCTCTCTACCTCTGGCAGTGTTTTTATTGTGAATCCATTTGGCTGATATAATTTTTTTTATTTTTTATTTTTTGCAGGTAGCACAGTCCCTATTTATTTATTTATCCATTTTATTTGGCTGATATTATGGTAGTGAGACCAGCTTTTGTGATGAAGAAGAGTTTCCAGGGACATCTCCCAATATTTCCCTTAGCTTGTCTCTCTCATTCTGTGGTGTGTCTGTCGCAGACAACACAGAGCATTCTTGCCCTACCTTGTGATCACCATGTATCCACATCTGTACCTGGCCTCCGTGTGCCAGTGTCTGCCTGCCCAGTCCCTCTTCTCTCACCTGGAGCTCCAGCACCCGTTGGAGCCTCTCACTTTTTCTTCCCCTGGTTCCTGACTTCTTTCTCCTGTTTCCTCTGTCACCATCTCCATGTGCTGCACTCTAGGCAATGTGTCTGTGTCCCTTTTGCCTTTCACCAACTCCCTCCTGAGCTCTGTTGACATGGACTGCCCTGTTTTTCCAATGCCAGGTCTCATGTCTCCCATTCTCAGAATTTCATTTTGGTCTTTGCCAATCAGATTCGTTGGCATGGATCCCTTCTTCTCCCTGGTCACACTTCCCACACCATCTTTTAGTTCTTTGTGTAAAACTAATTTGATCTTGGCCTGATGCCTTGACTCTTGTGGTCTTTGGGGATCAGGTTCTGCAGATTTTACATGTAGATGCTTCCCCTTGGGTGTTATGTTTCCACTGTAATTTTATATTAATTGTAACTTACTAGGTAGAACATTTCTGAGGCCTGGGTGTGCAGACTTGCTATCCTCTCTGCCAGGTGGCTTCTGTCCCCTTGTCCCATTTCATAAGTGCTAGCTCACATAGGGGGTCTATCCCAATCCATGGCCCTGCATGGTCCCTGACTTTGCTTCTTGTCTGCCAGTTACATGGGGCTCCTCTAAGTTCATCTCTGGATGCCCGAGATGGGCAGAGGTCTTCTGGGTGCAGCCCACCTTCCATACTGCTCACTGTGCCGGACTCACCATATCTCACCATTTCTGGCCATGCAGCTTTTCGTTCTTTTTCTTACCAGGTCAGTGAACCATCATAAAAGATGAAACACATCAAAAATGTCTATAACACGTATTTCTTTCATCCAGCCTCCTGATTGTTCTGCACTGGGATGCTTTCTCCAGACATTTAGATTGTTCAGTCCTTCAATTTCAAACAAAGGAACATTCACTGATGCATTGAACAGAAAGCATTCATTGAGCACATCCTATATACTGGGCACTGGGACAGGTGCCGTGCCTGGTGCAGTGAAAAGACAGGAAGAACCAGGACAAGCTCTCACAGGTAGCCATGAGTCCCTGGGCCACAACTTTATTTCCCATCCAGAGCTGTGACAGCAGGTACAGGTGGGTTGTGGTCAAGCCCCTTTCATGGTCAAGTCAGCTGGTTGCAGAAGGAGGCCCGCAGCTGAGCTGGGTGCTGGCCTGTGCCTCAGCTCAGAGGGCTCTGGGACATGCTCACAGCATTCACTGGTGCATCCTGGAAGTTACAGCCATTACTCACGGGGAGGCCTCCCTGCAGGAGAGCCCTGCTCTGCCATAGAAGTGGACAGAAGGAAGGGTGGTGGTGTGGTCCATGCAAACTTGAGCAGTTTTCAAACTCTAATCTTCTTCAGATTACCCTCTGAGAACTGCAGGTGATTTATGGACCCTCGTTGAGTGTGGCAGTAACCAGAAGGGCCTAAGTCATGACCGACACTTCAAGAGGCCACCACTGATCCCACGAAACAGCAAGTGGGCCCTTACAAGGCCCATGAGATCGCCCTCTGTCTCTGGGAACGCTGGGCCCCCCACCGGAAGGCCAGCAGCACTGGGCAAGAGCAGGCATGGCAGCAGGGTGGGCGGGCGGCCCCAGGCTCCCGGGTATGGGATTTGGGTGCACACCCTCCCAGCAGCCCTGGTCCAGGCCCAGAGCCTCCATCTCCTCCAGGGGGGTGGGGAAGACCCTGGGAGAGATACATGCACCTGGAAGGTGCCAGACGCTCAACAGGCTGTATCTCTGGTTATGGTAACACAGATAATGGATGGGGGTTTGGGGTGCAGCAAAGCACAGTCACGGTTCCAGCCCCATGGACGACAGCATACCCCGCACATTCCACCCTATTACTATCATTAATGCAAACATGAGTTGCAGCCCAGAAGAGGCAGAAACAAGCCAGAGGAAGAAGGGCTGCTGCCTTCCCTCGGCCTCGACAGCCGCGCTCAGCAGCCTGTCGGGAAGATAAAGCCCCGATGGCCTCGTGCTGGGCCGCCGGGGCCGGCTCCAGGCTTAGTTAACCTGTTTTTATCTCCCATAAATCCTCGTAAGCGACTTTAAGGCTCATCAGGCCTTCAATTGCCATTTAAGTGTTTTTTCTGCACTAACTGCTTCTTGTTAAATAGTTTGACATTTATGCGTCTAGACTTTGGTTGTTTGGATATTGATTTGGTCCAGAACGATAATGGAGGAGAAAGGCCGTCTTTGGCAGCAGCCGTATATCTCCGTGAGGCAGATTGCTTCTTTATTTTCCCTGTGCTGGACCCCGAGGTGAGGACCCTGTAGGGTACAGAAGGGGCGCCGGTTCCCAAAGGGCTCCCCACATCTTTAGGATGGGGGAGCTGGCTAAGCACCAGACCTGAAGGGGCAGCTCTTGGGGGTGCTTCCTGGAAGCTGCCAAGCTGTTCTCTCTGGAGGCTGCAGGTACCAGAGTCACAGGTGGGATGGAGGCGGGGACCACAAAGGGGGATGAAGCCGGCTTAGTTTGTCTGCATCCTCCTGAGCTTGCTACGCCCCTTTCATGCCCTGACACCTTTGTCTGTGCTGTACCCTCGGACTGGAGTGCCTTTCTTTCTTCTGTCTTGTGAACTCCTATTCATCCCTCAAGACCCCAAGAAGATGCTCCCTTCTTGGCTGGGCTTCCCAATGATGCATGTGGTGGTGCCCTGGTAGAGACACCCAGGGGCCTCAGAAGTGTCCTTAGGGGTCATCCAGACCCTGCTGGCCAACATGTGGGTGAGAAGGGCCACTCAGGAATTCTGGGATACAGTTGGACCTGAGAGGAGGGTCTTCAGCTCCTTCCTGGCCCAACCCCTCCTCTAACGTGTTCTCTGTACAACCTGCTGGCTTACACCAGGTGTGGAAATCCTCAAGATCCAAAGCTCCTGTGACAGACACTACCCGGGGAGCTTGTGGCCAGAGAGTGAGTCTCCGATCAATACCCAGGAACCGCACGGAGCCACCAGCCGGGCGGCCTGGGTGAGTCATGGCTCCAGGAGGGTGAGGGAAGCCCGAGTGCCTCGGCGGGCTGTCCCTTGCCCCTTCCCCTCTTCCCCAGCTCTGCCCACATTCCTGATGTCCTCATTCCTGCTGTAACTCTTTAGAAAAGAGCAACTCTTAAAACGCAAAATGCACAGAGAAAAAAATTCCAGCCATGTCCCTAACTCCCAGAATCCACAAATGTTCCTATTTTATCATTTTGATTTAGATTAATTGAAATCAAGGGGATAAGAGCCATAGACGACACTTGTCTCTCTCCTGCCCATTGTGCACCCTGCTCCCCCAAGGGCCCTTCTGTTCTCCATGGCCTCTGTCCCCCAAGTTTACCTTCATCTTCTATGTTACAGGCATTTGTATGTAGTTTACCATGTTGCTTTGTGTGTTTAAAAATGCGTGTAAAATATTGAATGCGTCTTTGCCATTCTGTAGCATTTCATCATATGAATGTGTCTCTGGGCTTTTTGTTCTTTCCATAGTATGGGCATATAGGCTGCTCCAAGTGAGGCCACTTCAAAGTGTGTGGGTCTGAGCCTGCACCCCTGGTGTGTGGGTCCCAGTCTCTCAGGGCGAACTCCTAAAGAGAGGCTGGGTCCCCAATTTTCCTCAGGTCCCCAGGAGAGCAGATCCAACAGGGGCCTGTCCATCTGTCTGTCACTGAAAACACGAATTTCCTCTTTGCTGTGTATCTTTTGCCTATTTTTTCCTGGCCATTTGCCTTTCTCCTCTCTGAGTTAGGCAGTAATTTATATGCCCAGGATATTAGTCTTCCATCTGATGGATATGCTACAGATGTCTTCTTCTGTCTGCTGCCTGATTTTTATCTTTGTTCCTGTGTCTTTGGCCGGCAGTTAATTTAAATCTTGATGTAAGCCAACCTACCACTGTTGCCTTTACCAGCGATTCTACTCATCTCTGACTCAGGATTTTCCTGCCCTGGGGTCCTGAGCCTCATCTGCCTTCCTTGAGTACCTGCATTTCCCACACTAAGACTTTTGATCCAGCAAGAAGTTTTGTGCCAGGCATGGCTCTAATTTTTGCTGAAGCCATTTTGCATTTCTAAGGACAAATCTTGCTGGATTTACTTTGCTAATTCTCTATGTGAGGTTTTGTACATGGATATATAAATTTGGCCCATTGTTATCTGTTTTTTACAAACTGTGGACAGGTGTGGGGTTAGGGGGTATAAGCCTGCAAACAAGGCTGCCCAAGACAGAAGCTTCTGTTCCTTGAAGTTTTGTTAAAGCTCACTTTTAAAGGGCTGGGGGCTACTTGGTTTTTCCCCAGTGACGGTTTTCTGTTTCCCCTAAAATAAAATTTGGCAGCATGTTTTTCTGGAAAAAGTTGTTCCTACAGATTTTTCAAATATATTTGTATTAGTATACAAATATATTTGTATAAAGTTGTTACTAACATTTTCTTAGGATTTCTCAGTAGCCCTTGCACACATGGTTATGTCTTCTCCTTTCTGCAATATTTACTTGGCCCTCTCTCCTTTTTCTCATAAGCAAGCTTGGTAAAGATTGGCTTAATATTTCAAAGAATCATATTTTAGATTTTGATGCTATTTACCCTTGATTTTTAATTGTTTTATTCTTGCTGTTAGAAGGGCAGTGTCATGTCAGGGACCTGAGTTCTGGACTGAAGGTGGCTCTGCTACTTCTGCCATTGTGTGACCTTCATCAGGTTACTGTACCTCTCTGTGCTTCTTCTGTGGAGTGAGGAAAACAGCGCCCACTTCACAGGTTGTTATGAAAAAATAAATGAAGTATATGTGTAAAGACCTGTAAATAATCTTTCAACATTTAAAAGCCTCTGCAAATTAAGACTAGAGGGTTTCCTTAATCAACACTGATTATCTACCAAATGCACGCAAATAGCACACCTGGGGGTTGAACTGTTGTAAATGTTCTACATCACGTCAGCCAGGAGGTTCTAATAGCTCAGGAAGGCAAGGCAAAATATAGAAGATACAAGTGGTGAGGTGGGGTAGAAATCCAAGTTGTCACTATGATCATCCGACATGACTCTTCTCTACAGAAAACCCCAAATAAACTATAGATACATTATTAGAATGAATAAGAGATTAGCAAGGTTTCTGAATATGAGATTAATCTATTTTTAAATGCATTACTTTAAGGCAGGACCGAACAAAAAGTCTAATTTTTACAGTAGAGCAGCAAATACAGAGCACCTAGCAATCAATCCAAGGAAAGATCCCTGAAGAGAAAGTCATTAAACATTATTAACAGAACTTGGGAAGACCTAAGTAAGTGGGGATGTGTACCATATTCATGGAGACAAAGACTTGCGAACCTCAAGATGGAAGTTCTCCCTAAACTGATGGATGGATTGTGATTCTAACCACATTTCTTTGTGTCTCTGTGATTTAATGAACTGATTCTAAAGTGTTTGTGGAAAAGCAGTGTCCATCCGAGAATAGCCAAGGTGCTCTCCTAAAGGACATCAGGGAGAGACTTGCCCTTCCAAACATCAGAAAATGTTACAAAGTTATAATAGTTCAAACCTTCTGAGTCAAGTGCCAGAGAGAACTGAAAAGAAACATTGTATGCAGAAAGTTGCATGTGAATGGTCTTTGCAACATTCTTCATGTTGGCCAAAAGGGCCGCAACAGGGTTGGGTGAAAAAGATGTGTCCATGTGCACACCAGAAGGAATCTTACTTGGCCATAAAAAGGAAGGAGCTCTGACACATGCTACCATTTGGACTAACCCAGCAAATGGGATGCTGAAGGAGGGAAGCCATTCACAGAGGCCACCTGCTGCATAACTGCATTGATGGGAAATGTCCACAACAGGCCAATGCACGGAGACAGAAAGTAAGTTTGGGCTGCCAAGGGTTGGGGGTGAGGCAGGAATGGGAAGTGAGTGCTAATGGGCTTGGGGTTTCTTTTAGGGATGTTGAAAATATTCTTAAATTGATCATGGTGATGACAAGCTTACCCTGTGTATATGCTGAAAGCCATTGCATTGCACATCTGAAATGGGTGAATCTTATGGTATGTGAGTTATAGCTGCATTATTTGGAAAATGGCCTATTGGTACAGAATTAGGCAAACAGACCTTGGAGGACTCACTCACCAGGCCCAGGTGTGAGCACACTCTCTGGCACAGGCAGACAGGTAACAGATGTTTGTTGAATGAATGCATGTGTATATGCCTGTGTAAAAGAATGAAGGAGAAAGGCCAGAGTTGTTCAGTGTCTGCCCTTGGGCATCCAGGCGGTAGGTAAGTAGAGAAGCTGGAGTTTGACTTTTGGTCACTCTGGCATCTCAAGCCCACTCCCTTCAGACCCGCTGAAGAGGGAGGAGAGCATAAGAGCTGGAGGAGGTTGGGGAGAAAGGGAAGGAGGCAGGTCTGGGAAGACGGTGATGGCAAAAGCTCATCCATGATGATGTCAGAGGCTCTGGACTCGAGACTGGATGGTGAGGGGACCCAGAGTGGGAAGGTTGGAGCCAATACCAGCAGCTGTGCAAGTCACCCTTGGGAAACTTCTGGGACACGATGGGCACAGTGGGACTGCCTCCTGTCCGTGCAGTGACAGTCCAGGCTGGGGCTTCTGGGGTTTAATGAAACTACCCCCCCCAAGCTGTCCCCCAGACAAAGAGCCTCCAGAACAGATGACATCAGAGCTCGGGGGGCCTCAGGGAGAAGTAATTCTGACCTGATATGCAGTAAGATGAGAGCCTTAAGGCCCTTTTTATTGTAAACCTATTATGAAGTCGTTCTTCCCTCACCCCTCCCTGCCGGGGACCCTCTGCGCCAGGTCTCCTTCTTTAGCAAACCACAAGGTAAAGATCGGTGGTGGTATCTGGCTTCCTCACAGCAGTGGGAGGGAGAAGTGCTCAGGAAGGCCCGGGGACGCGGTCGCATGACTTAGGAGGTGGAGCATTTATCCTTCTGATGCACTTAGATCCCTCCCCACACGGCCTGAACACGAGTTATTTTTGGCAGGTGCCAGGAAAAGCACGGGGGAGGCCCTGCAATACCGCTGGCTGTGAGATCTCTCTGCGGCAGATGGACCCAGGCACTACCTGTCACCCTTCAGAGACCTTGTCTGGATCTCTTGACACCCATGCCTCAGTTTCCCTATTCAGGGCTCATGCTGCCCCAACACATGTCCAGGTCTCCCTCCAGCTGGTGAGGCCACTTGTGGAGTGTGAATGTGTCCCCAGTGGGATTTTTCCCATGGATTTTCACCTGGCAGCTTCCCTTGCTGAGATCCCACTGTGGGGAGTGTGGGGGGGGGGGCACTGTAGTTGGGTTTGACCCTGGAACTTCTCCAACTGGAGAGAGGCGGAATTACATCAATGGCAGCACGCACAGCACCCACCCTCTCCCCTACACCTGCATGGATGCTCCCTGGTGGGTGGGCCACTGCTAGGACAGGTGTTCACTTTTGGAAGGAAATTGTCACATTAGAATCACAACATCCTGGGAAATCTGGGACTCTCCATATCAATATTCTTGTGTAGAGAGAGGAAGCTACTCTGGTTCTGCTCCACACCTGGGCCCTAGGGTCTGCATCTGCTCCCCCAGGCTCCCCCCTCCCACTTCCCCACGCCACAGCCTTTGCCCCGTCGTGTCTCCCAGTGCTGCATCTCCATGGTGGACTCGAGTCTGAGCCAAACCTGGGATCATCGATCTTTCTCTGACCCCTGTAAATCCCTCCCTCACTTACCAAGAGCAGGCCTCCTCGGTAGTCCGGCCAGAAAGATGTGTTCCTCTGGCCACTCACTTCAGTGGGTTCACACAGTACTGACTAAGCCGTGGGCCTGCCCCGGGTAGTGAGAACACAGAGAACTGAGCACTCCCTACTCCAGCCACATTGCATGCGCGCACGTACAGAGGGTGCTACCCACCACGGTGCCATGAAACATGTTGCACACGAGCCACGTGTGCTGAGGAGATGACCAGCAATTCCATACAGAGAGCCTGGCCGGAGGTGCTGATGTTTAGGTGGGACCTTGACAGATGTGTAGGAGTTCGTTACAAGCAAAGCACCTAAAAGGTAAGAAACCCCTTGAGGAATGGCAGGAAAGTGCCCCACAGCCCGTATGAGCTCTCTGCATCCACTGAAACAAATGCCAGCAAGCCTCGAGTCTTCAAACAACAAGGATTTATCATCTCGAAGCTCTGAAGGTTGGAAACCAGAAATGTGTCTCAAGGGGCTACAGTTCAAGTGTCGCCAGGGCTGGTTCCTTCTAGAGGCTCCTGGGGAGATATCGCTCCTGTCTCTTCACCTTCCTATTGTCATCATGCTCTGTGACATGAGGGGAGTCGGAGTTCCTGTGTCAGCTGGCTAGCAATGGGGACCCCCCCCCCATCCCGGGTCATTCTCCCTCTCCTGGGCACTCCAGCCACCTGCAAATGCTCACCTGACCACAGGCTCAGCCCACCCCAGCCTGGTGGCCATGTTTCCTTTCTCCCCCCACCGACCCCCAAGCTCAGCCTCTTCACCCCAAACTCCACCAGCAGCAAGGAGGCAGACAGCTGCCAGATTCAGTCCAGCCCTTACCCGCCTCTCCTCAGCTCCTCTGGGGCTTCTCCACCCCCAGGCCTCAGACTCCTTCTCCCGCCAAGCCCTGCTGTCCAGTCAGACCCCTGCGCACAGTCTTACCCAGGACACCTAGCAGGGCCAGGCATGAGCTCATATGTGTGGCTTGTCCCTCCCTCGACCTGGGCTTCCTGCTGGCCTTTTCTTAACCTGCTGGCACCCAGGAGATGCTCAGCAGACTCCTGTGGGAGGAGAGAGAGGAAGAGAAAAGGGACCCTGCTGTCACAGTCCTCTCAGCTGGGACCAAGCCCCCCATAGAGCACCCTGCCCGGGAGTTCGGAGGTGAGGAAGGCCCATCCTGTGGACCTTTGTGACCCTCACCCCAAAGGAAGCAGTGGTTTGGGGCACCCCAAGGCCCTGGCATCACAAAGTGCGTGGGTGGTGGCCCTGCCCTCTGGTGAACACGGGCCCTGCATGGCTGTCGGCCGGGATGTTCCATGAGGACCACTGTCTGCTGGTTGGAATGCGCTGCGTGGGGGTCTGTTCTCCTGGGGCATCAGGACGGCTCCTGTTGCCCAAGAGGGAGGTGGGGGATGGGCACGTGAGGAGCCCAGAGGGTGAGGAAGGATGCCCATTGCGGGGGGCGCTGGGGTGCTGGAGGCCTGGTGCACTCACACCGTGGAACCACAGCACCCTCCTTCTCTGTGTGTGGGGAACCCCAACGTGCCACACCCCTCCCCGAGCTGATTGGAGAGTCCCCCTGAATCCTTGGGGCCATCCCCACTCAGAGGCTAGTCGGGGTCAGGGACTTGTGCTTGACCTTGTAGATTGGCCATGGGCGAACACAAAGCTGACCGCCTTCACCATGGTTCCTTTCTGACACACTGGGTTCCCTCCTCCTGTTCTCAAAGGGCTCATCCTACAGAGGGGGTTTGTCCTGTAGAAGGGGGCTCGTCCTGCAGAGGTCTCCTGCTCCCCCACATCCTGAAAGCCAGCTCTGAGTCCCCTTTAGAAGGAGGACACAGAGCCTCAGAAATCATGCGAGCAAGAGAGAGGGTGGGCTGGCCTGATCCAGATGCTCTCAGCAAAGACAGACTCAAGTGATGATTCCAGAAGGCTTGGCCTGAGGATTCCAGAAACCCCCAGCTCTGACTCAGGCCTGCTTCCCTGACTCCGAGACTGCCAAGCTGGGGAGAGTACTTTGGGGTTAGTCTCTTTCCCCAAAATGTGACCTGCAGAAAGGCCACTGGCCTTCCTGACCTCGATTTCCCCATCTGTACGGTGGGAGCAATATTGCCCACTGCAGGCTAATGAATGCCAGCCTCCCAGGAAAGGCTGTGCTGGTCTGCAGGGCCCAGACCCCCAGCGCTCAGCTCTGGGGAGGCCTCGGGGCCCATCCCCTGCTTTAGCAGCACCCCCTCCCACGGGCCTCTATCCCAGACCCACACGCAGCCTGGAGGTTCCCTGGAAAGAATTAGGCACCCCTTCCTGCCTCCATGTTCTTGGGAGGCTGGGTCTTATTTAAGCCTTTGTTCCCCGAGAGCTGCCCTTTCGGGTTTTAATCCGGTAGAAATGTGTGTGCGGAGGAAGTCTGCTTCCTATTTGGGCAGCTGCAGTGCAGGCTGGAGGCTGGGGAGTGTTCTGGTCAGTGGTCAGGAGGCATTCCTGCCCGGCCGCTCGTGGCCAGTAGGCAGCTGGCTTTGAAGTGTGCGGGGAGGGCCGGGAGGCAGGGTATCGGGCCCCAGGCACTGCTGAGGGTCAGTGCTGGGCGTGACCCCGGCCATTTCGCACCTTGGGCAGGACCCCAGGCCTCTCTGAGACCGGTGACACAGGCCGGGGACACACTCAGGTCTCAGGGTGTCCGAGTGCCAGCTCCGGGCCCCCATTCATCTCCCCCTGCCCCTGAGACTCAGAGGAGCTCAGCCGGGTTGACACAGCTGGGGAGCGTCCAAGCCAGTGTGTGAGCCCTCCACAAGTCCCGTGCATTCCTGCCCCTACTGCTGGGGACAGTGATCTGCCAAAGGCCCATCTCCCAGGGTTCCCTCTGCAGTGGGCAAGAAGAGGACTGCCAGATGGATGCTCAAAGGCTAGCTGAAGTCACACAGAGGGGGACTCCTAGGCAGGTGTCCGGGAGGAAGCCCGGGTGGTCACTGGGTGGAGATCACTGGGTGAGAGGGAGCTGGTGTCCTTACTGCAGGACTTCTCAGAGCCTTTAACAGGATAAAGAGCACCGGGTATCTCTGAGATCATCTCCCAAACTTCCTCAACTAAGGGTCCCTTTGTTCCATGGGATGCCTCAGGGGCTCGCTTCTCCATGGTACAAGGCACATGTTTTGGTAATGAAGGAGAAAGCCTGGCCATGCAGGCTGAGCCAGGCAGGGCCATTTTCTTCTCAGATGGGACCCCCAGGGACTGCATTTCACACCTCAGCAGCTTCTC
This sequence comes from Mustela nivalis, assembly GCF_964662115.1. Lineage (NCBI taxonomy): Eukaryota > Metazoa > Chordata > Mammalia > Carnivora > Mustelidae > Mustela > Mustela nivalis. The sequence continues at coordinate 65,086,332 of NC_139023.1, read as the reverse complement.
CCCAGGGCCCTTCCCCACTGGTTCCTGAGGAGCTCTGTGGTGCCTTCAATAACCATGCTATGCCTCCTCCTCTGGGAAGCCCTCCTTGAGTCCCCCACCCCAGCCCAGGCCTACGGGCTCACTCCCTCTTTCTTCAAGTACCTGCATCTCATACTGACATCTGTCATAACACTTTTCTCCTGTCCTTCCTGACGACCACACTGTCCCTGCATCTGAATGGTCACCTTTTCCTCAGTGTCCAGCATGACACTTGGAGACACAGATTTGCAAATGAGCCAGGAGAGGACTGCCAGATGGATGCTCAAAGGCTAGCTGAAGTCACACAGAGGGGGACTCCTAGGCAGGTGTCCGGGAGGAAGCCCGGGTGGACATTCTCCAGCTGAGGGGTTTTTCTCTGTCATCGCCCCTGGGGGTACGTTCCTTGGTGAAAACACTAAGATGAATTCTTCACTTAATATATTTCTTTTGTCTTGTCCATTTCTAGGTGAAATGAGTCCATAGCTCACGCGGAGCACACAGGCCTGCTGCTAACTCCCATCTCCCCAGTGTTTCAAGGGCCCCGTGAGCAAAAGCAACCCTGCCAGCCACGAGGATGGTAAACAGCGGTTACCAGGGCTGAGGCGAAGACGAGGAATCGGATTAATTTACATTTCTGGACACACTGAGAGTCAAGAGGAGAGGTCCCACGGGGTGCCTTCCTGCCCCCCTGCCAGGGAAGCCAGGCCACACGCTCCTCATCATGGACCAGGGGGTGGAACCCCAATGCAGGTGACAGGACCAAGGCCTTCCGCTGTAAACTGGGGATAGACACCCCCAGCCTGGCCCTGTCTGGTTATGGTAGAGGCCTGGGGCTCTGGCCACATGTGGGAAAAAGGCTTTCTCAGAGGGGAAAATCATGAAAACCCAGGGTGCCACGGAGGACTGGTGTTCTCTAAAATGCCCTGTGAGGTAGTGAGCTCCCCATCACAGGCTGGAGGCCACCTGTCAAGGATGTGGCCCCACCCTGCCCCTCCACCCACCAGTGATTGGGCCTCCTTCTCCCCCAGAACTGCAGAGGCTCTGGAGCCGGTGGGTCGGGAAGCAGCGGGGCCCTGGGGCCCTGGGGGCCCAGGCACGGGCTGACGCTGATGTGCTCTGGCAGCCGAGAGCAGCAGCAAACAACTTTCTCGGTCTTTCCAAGTAATGAGTCCACTCTGACTGCACCACCTCCCCGAAGTGGGGGCCCCCCTGAGCCGCCTGCCAGGGGCGGAGGCAATGGCCAGCCCATGGTCAGCCTGTCTGGCTGCACATATTTGACCTCGGTCCTCCCTAAACCTTTTCTCACACCTCCAAAGCAGACCTTTGACCCAGGCCTGGAGAATTTGATCAGTGCCTCCACGGGCTGTTTATCTTACATATTAATTCTGGCAACGTGGGCTTGGCCTGGAGACTGCCTGACCCCTGATTCTGGGGCTGCACTCTCTGTTCAGACTTCTCTGCCATCACTCGCTTGGGACCGCTTCTCTGCCAAGCCAGACGGGTCATAACCGGTAGTGGGAGCTTCCTGCCTTCCTTCTGTCCGGGGGTGCCTGCTCAGGGCAGGGCTGTGGGCTAGGATTCCAGCACATGCGGGGTGGTAGGCCAAAAGCTCCGAAACCTCTCTGCTCCTCCTGCAATGTTTTATGCTTGAATTGGGCCAGACCAGGGCGGTGTTTGATTCTGGAGCAAATCAGAGTGCCCTCCATCCCAAATGCCTCTTCCAAACTCTGAGCATGGTTGGATAAGGTCGGATCCCACGGGGCCGAGAAAGACAGGACAAGCTGCACTGGGGGCCTCTCCCCTGAGTCATGGGAGTTGAGATGGAGTCGCGCCAGGAGAGCTGGTCCCACGTTGCCTGTAAGGGGGGGTGGTCTCTAGGGGTAGGACAGTTGTTGGGGGGGAGAAGCCTTTGACATGAGCCACACCGGGACCACAGATCCCTCCCCTGCTGCAGATCATGCTTAGCACCTTATCCCCAACAATGAGCACATAGTAGGTCCTCATTAAATACTCGCTGAATGCAGTTATTAATCACCTGCTTTCCGTTTCACCCATTTCTCTGACCCCAGGGAAAGATTCAGAGAATTCAAGCTTCTCCAGGTGACACCCCCCACCTAAAAACCATGGATGGAGGGATTGGTATGCGGCTCAGAACCTCGCCCAGCCCTAAACCCTTGCTCCTGTGCCACAGTCTCTGAGAAGGCCGGGCATGAGGGTCCAGAGCCCGGTGCCAACGCCACATGGCATGGATCTTCTAAGTCTGTCTGGGCTTTCCGCATGATGTGTTCCTGCGGTGTCACCCTCAAACAGGCCCAATGAAAGGGCGTCCTGCTGCCTCTGACAGCAGGGACAGACCCGCTGGGGCAGAGGGGAGGTGGCCCCGAGTCTGGGCTGCCCTGAGGGCAGGTGTCTCCACACAGCCCCGCATAGCCACCGCACACTGTTGCCATTGTCCTCCTCTGCTGGATGTTAATTTTGGGGGGTTTTAGGCTGTTTCTCGTTATTCGCTAAACAATGCCTTACCCATCCCACAGCTATGGAGTGGTCCTCATGCTTCCTTTTGGCCACCGCCTTGGGGTCTGCTCTGGTACCTGTGGCTCCAGCAAACTGGTGTACAGCTGGACCCTGAGGATCTAACCAGATGCTGGACGAGCAAGGTCTGGGAGCCATGTTCTGCCCCCAAAAGGGCTTACCAGGGCATGTCCCCCTGCCCCACCTCCAGCTGTGCCCCAGCAGCCCTGCCCATGCCTGGCAAATCCCGTCCTCTAACGAGACAGCCACCCCCCAGTGACAGCCCATTTCCATGTACAAACCAATTTGTCTCCACTGAGGGGAGAGAATTGCAAAGCAAACAAATTATGCATGCCCACCGCCCTCGGGGCACGCAGGGTGGGGGCTGCTGTCGGGAGGGATGTTCCTTCACTTCCCTCACAAAGTGCACCCCACCCCCACAGCGAGACTCGATGCTCCTCAGCTCCTGAGGGATAACTCCCCAATTCTTTTCCCCTTAAACCACCTGCAGCTGCAGAAGTGGGATGGAAGCCTGGCCAGCCCTCAGTCAAGGTGTGCCCTCATGTCCTGTGATGTCTGCAATTTACCACCGTCGACTGAAGGGTCTCTTATTCCCTGTCCTGGAAGCCAAGAGTCCAAAATCAAAGCAAGGACAGGGTCTTCTCGCTCCCTCTGATGACTCTAGGGAGAAACCTTCCACTTGTCCCGCAGCTTCTGGCCGGGCTGGAGGTCATCTGCTTCCTGATGGCCACATCACTGAGTCCTTGCCTCCAGCGTCCCGTGGCCTTTCTCTCAACCACGTATGTATGTCTTGTCTTCTTTCTCGAAGGACACCAGTCATTGGATTAGGGCCCACCCTCCTCCAGTGGGACCTTTTCCAAGCTTGACCACATCTACAAAGACTCTATTCCAAATAAGGCCACATTCACAGATCCTTTTGGGACTTTTGGGGAAGGCACAATTCAGCCCACGATAGGGTCCAACAGCAGTCACCTTTGTGGGGACTCGGTGGGCATGGGTACCTGTCCATGCTCCCAGGCACTGTCCCATCTAGGTCGCCAAAGATCTGGGGCTGGAATACATAGATGAGGGGAATATCCCAAGAGTGAGCTGGATCCTGCCTCTGTCCAGGATTGGATGTCTACTAGCATGATAGGATAAGACCTCAGGCTGCACGGTGCCACTGGGCCCCAGGTCCTGGGGAAAAGATATGTTCCATATGCCCACACTCACAGAAGGCACCTGGGCCCCAGTGCCCCAGCTCACTGTTAAAGACTGTCCACACTTTCCTGCATTTAACCCAGTGAAGGAGCATTTTCTCATCGTCCCATTTTCCAGATGAGTAACTGGAGGCCAGAGAGAGTTTAAGTAACTTGCCACAACTGCTTGAGTCAGAGGTGAGGAAGCTGGATTCCCACTCAGGGGTCTGAGTCAGATGGAGACATGTCCTCTGTCCATCACAAGGCTTCTCATTCAGCAGGACCCCAGGAGCCCTGCCAGCCCCTCCACTCTGACCCAGCATGGCTGCTTCATTGGGTGTTTCTCTCCCTGCAGTGTGCCGGCATCCTTGGGAACGTCCGGGGAAGCCTCCATCTTGGGGTGACAGCAGACAGACAACAGACAGACTTCTGGGTGCAGAAGTCCCAGACAGAGTAGGGGGCGTAGGGTTGCTGCAGATGTGGTTAGAATGAGGTCACACTGGAGCAGGGTGGGCCCTGAGTCTAGTAGGACTGGTGCCTTTCTAAGAAGAGACAGAGAGGGAAGACCACAAGGGGCCACCAGGAGCTGGAAAGGTGGGGAGGATCCTCCCCTAGAGCCTTCTTGGGGAATGCAGCTCTGCCCGCCCTTGTTCTCAGCCTTCTAGCCTCCAGACAGAGATAGAGGATGTCTGTGTCATTAAGCCTCCTGTTGGTTTTGTTGAGACAGCCATGAGAAACTAATACAGACCCCACAACCCGGCAGGTCTCTTTGGCATTGTGTGATACCTAACTTTCTGTTTTTCAGCATCCCATATTTCCTGATTCTGAGATTGCCAGTGTTGAGAATGGGTTGAAGCCTCACCTACTCCCCCCTCTTCCTATTCCCTCCTCCACCTACTCCCCCACCCCCAACTCTGCTCACACACTATTCCCACCCCTACCAGGAGCCATAGAAATCCCCCAGCCTGAGGAAGGGGGCCAGGCAGGCTGGATTAAAGGAAGCTCTAATGAAAGTCAGTGGGGGGAGGGGTGTTCCCTTTCACAAGCTGGTCACAGGCTGCATGGCACAGTGAGGGGCCAAGACCCAGGGGCAGCAGGTACTGGGTCAGGCTGGGATTTCCCACAGTGGTCTCTCCAGGTCCTCTGGCAGACAGCGACAATCTGAGTGTGGACACCTGCAAGCCCACAGCAAATGCCCACATGCCTTCCTGTCGCTTATGGGGTAAGTTGAATGCAGAAAACGGCTGCACCTGGAAACTACGAGCTGTGGCTCGTGGCGACAGACCCCCTTGGCCTCACCTCCCCTTGTCACCATAGGATCCCTGGAAAGGCAAAGGCAGGGGTGTGGTATGGGGGTCTGCTGCTGTCGACCACCAATGATCTCCCAGGGCAGGTCCTCCTCTGTCCCCAAGATGCCCCCAGGCACCCACTACCGTGGGGCCAGTGACGCAGTGGGATCCCTCATTTTCTCATCTTTGGACAGGTGTTCACCATCCCTCTTTTCTCTCTAGAGGCCTGGGGAGGGGAGTGGGGTGGTAAGTGTTTAGAAATGTCTTTTAAGGAAATGAGTCCTCTCCAGAGGGAGCTGCGAAATTGGCTTCCTAGAGGTGAGTCTCCCAGAGCCCAGATGGAGAAGGACAGCCTGAGCCTCTGGACCCAGAACAAGGCCTAAAGATAGCATCTTATGTTTCTTGAATGGTCTCTGTTGAGAGTCAGATGGCTCCTCAGACCTTCTCATAGGCTCTTGTAGTGGCTTCTCACGATGACTAGTTGGGTAAGAACCTGAGAGTCGACTCAGTAATTCAACCTTCGGCTAACCGCTAGACCTACTAAGTGTCCCAGGCAGAGGAGCACTGAGGCTGTAGGGGTGCTGCCAAAGCAGAGCTCCGAGTGTGTGCACATGCTGGTGTGCTGCGTTTCCCTTGTTATTCCTTAAAGGACTCAAGACCGTGCCCCCCACAGGGGCCACCAGTGCAGGAAACAAAAGCCTGCATCAGGGCAAGGTCAGCCCACTCAGGTGCCAAACATCCACAGCCCAGGAGGGAAGGTGAAGAAGCCTTCATGGCTGGCAGGGCTCCTCCATGTGACACTCGTAGCCCTGGGGGTGACCCTCCCTCCAGGGAGAGAGGTGGGAAGTGTGCTGGGTCCCAGCACAGAAGAGTAGATGACAAAAAGAAAAGTCACAAGGGAGACAGAAGCAGCAGAGAGGTCATTGGGAAGATGGTGCCCAGAGGCCCCTGGGGAGGCCGACCCAAGCAGGCCCTGTTATGCAAGACCAGGAGGGACCAGACTGGCCCATTTCTACCTGGCTGGCAATGAAGGGCTCTGTGACTTAATGAGCAGGAAAGCCTGGGTGGGGATGCCAGGTGGCAGGGGTGGGGGATGGGCAGGCCCAGAGTAGCCCTGCCCTCCCTCCTGATCCATGAGGACTGCAACCCACTGGCCTCTGTACCCAGGCCAAGTCCCCCAGCAGCCTTGGGGGATGCGGTGACATTGTCCCCCAGGGGACATTGAGCCCTAGGCTCCCAGCCTGGCATTCCTGGTCAGCGAAGCCAACGACTGTAGGTATGGGGTCCCCCTCTCAGTCACCCCAAGGACGCAGGGACAAGAGGACCAAAACCAGCATCATCATTAGTGTTTGCTGGGCCCGGAGTTGGGGACTTCCTTGTTTCTGACCCAGGAATCTCATGTCTGGTGCCAGTAGTAAGCTGAGGTGTTACTTTGTAATAAGGCAAACTCCCAGACCCTGCCCCCTAGGCGGTAAGAAGGCGGGGCCATGCCTGAGGATGCCGCCTGCATTGGCACTGTGCTTCCCAGCTCTCCTCTGAGACAGGAGCAGAACGGAGGTCCCAGGGGAAGAGAGGCTGGTTCTGACTGGATGCTGGTGAAGCTATGGGACAGCACAGAAGGTGCACGGGGTCCTGAAGGACAGGCGGAAGTTTCAAAGGCCTCTTCTCCCTACCAAATATTCTCCAGGAGTCCCACCCTGGGGGCGCACATGGCCAGCCTGCAGATCGCCCCCGAGCTCCCCGCATCGGCCCAGCACAATAGAGCTCTCAGGGATCTGCTCTGCCTGTGTGGAGAGAAGCACAGCCCAGGGGGCACCCGAGGCCCGGATGGCCAGCGCACAGTGAGGCTGGCGGTGCCCCTGCCCTGCGGGAAAACATCGACATCCTGCTGTCTTGGTCAAATGGCGCAGTTGGGTCTTGGCTGAGAGACGCAGACCGGCTGCAACAGGCCCCGGGTCTCTTTATTGAATTGGGCAGGCGATATTGGATTTATGGGACTCAACTTTCTGATGACAAAAATTATCTGTATGGCCAAATAAAGACGAACGAGGCTCAGAGCCAACTAAGAAGGCAATTTCAGCCACTAATCCACCTCCCGGGCTGCTTATCACGCCCTGGGATGCTGTCATCTTCTAGGGTTGGCATACAAAGTGCCCTTTTGGATTTTTCTTAAGCCGACATTAGAAAATGGTGTATAAATTTAATCTCAGCTAAAAGGTAAAGATAGTCCACAGCCAAAGGGCAAGGCCCCATCACACAGGAACTGCTGTGCTTTATGTCCAATCAGACGCAAAATAACCAGGAGAAAATACGGTCCTCTCATCTAATCAATTACATTTGAGTAATTGATCGTATATTATTATTGATGAAAGCCCATATGATGTGAGTCAGAAGGGACTAGGTTCTCAAAAGATTAGATTTGATACGAAAATGGAAGGAAAAACACGACTCTCATAAAATCATTTGAAAGTGGTTTATGGTTTAATGTGTGATGGGACATGGAGGCTGGGCCCAAATGGCTTCTCTTGTCTGCCCTTGTGTGGCCGAACTGCGTGGGAGGAAGGGTCACACTCGTTTAGCAGAGAGGACAGTCATGAGCCCACAAGAGCTGTCATGGGGAAGGGAGACACCTGGCAAGGTGGCCTCAGAGGGCCACAGCCAAGGGACAGTTGAAAGAAGGGAGGGGTCCCATTGAAGGAAGCGCTTTGACATGAAAAGAAGTATTGGGATGGTCGTGGCTTCTTGGGGGGCAGCCAGGGACACCCTCATCTCCAGCCACACTGGCTACTCCACACTCCCATCCTTGACAAGCCTGCCACTTGCATATCACCCAGATCAGAGGCCCACTTCACTCGTCCCCTTCCTCACCATTCACTCTTCCTCACTCGTCCACGGAGCACCGAGGACTTCACAAGGACCTTTGTGCTGCGTTGTGGTGAGCTGGATGGATGGCAGACCTTGTGCAGCTCACGTGTGTGTCCACAGGGACCACAGATGAGGGGAGGCTGAGCCCAGGGAAGTGTGACAGCATCCCGCCACTGCGGACAGATGAGGGGCTCCAGGCGCTCATAACCCCACACCTGTAGCCTGGAAATCCTCTGAGCCCTGAGGTCCCTGCAGACCCACACCTGAGGTCCCTCAACTCAGCCGTGGGCGCTCCTTCTACCGAACCTTCTTTCTGACCTGTTTTTTTTTTTTTTAATTGACGTAAAATTCACATAACATCAAATTCGCCATTTTAAGCATCTTAAAGTACACAATTCACTGGGTTCCAGCAGACTCACAGAGCCACACGGCCATCACCACTGTCTGATTTCAGAATATTCCCATCACCCGGAAGGGCCCCTTCCGTCCCGTCAGCAGGCACCCAGCAGCCTCCCTCTGCTTGGCAACAGCGGCACATCCATTCTGGGGCACACAAGGTCTCTCCAAGTAAGCAGTTTCCTTCATGTTTAATTTTCATCATACACATTTGCATTTTTCTATCTTATATATTGAATTTAGTTTTTCTGGGGAACTACCTCTTTTCCTCTAGGCCTTCAATTTTATGGCCGTAGAATTCATTTAAAATTATTTCAAAGGGGAGCCTAGGTGGCTCACTCGTTGAGCATCTGCCTTCAGCTCAGGTCATGATTCTGGGATCCTGGGATCGAGTCCCACATCGAGTTCCCTGCTCCAAGGGCAGCCTGCTTCTCCCCCTCTCACTCCCTCTGCTTGTGCTTATGCTCCTTCTCTCAATGTCTCTCTCTCTCTCTCTCTCTCTCTGTCAAATAAATAAATAAATAAAATCTTTAAAAAAATAATAAAACAAAATTCTTTTAAAGATATTTTTAAATCTCCTCCAGTTTTTAGTTGAGTCTCTTGTCTCATATTTATTTTGTGTGCTTTCTTTGTTTACTAATCGGGTTTATAAGAGATTTGTCTCTTCCTTTGGTCATTTTAAAGAACCAGCTCTGGGGTCCCTGGGTGGCTCAGTCTGTTAGGCAGCAGCCTTCAGCTCAGCTCATGATCTCAGGGTCCTGAGATAGAGTCCCACGTCAGGCTTCCTGCTCAAGAGGGAGCCTGCTGCTCCCCCTGGTCATGCTCAGTCTCTCTCGCTCTCTCTCTGTCTCCCTCTCTCTCAAATAAATAAATAAAATCTGTTAACAAAATAAAGAACCTGTCTTGGGGCTTAATAATGCTTTGTTTTGGTCCGTTTGCTATTTATTGACTTTCATTTTTGTCTCTAACAGTCTCCTCTTCTTAACTTGTGGACTTTATAAAAGGTAATGGGTCAGTTCCTTGCTTCTCTGTCTCCCCCCGTCAGCGGCTGTGTACCTGCCTCACCTGCTTCTGGGTACATACCAGCCACCATGAGGACCTATCCTCATCTCCTCTCCCTGGTTAGCCTCTTTCTTTTCCACTCCAGCAATGTCATGCAGAATCTCTCTGTCTTTCAAAATCCATCCTCCCCTTTTGCAATGATAACTTAGGGAGCCCCCCATTTTCAGGGAATGCCCTCCCACCCAGGACAAAAACTACAACTCCCAGCATTCTTTGAGGCACACCTGCCCATGTGACTGAGCTCTAGCCAGAAGTGACAGGGGCGGGCCGCATTGAGGGGAGGGCTCACCCCAGGATGGTGGATCAGCAAGTGGGTGGAGCTTGGGGTCTCCTAAAACATCCTGCTGTCTGGCCACGCCTGGCCCAGTCTTTGGTCCTGGAAACTCACTTCCACCATGTTAACCCATCCCATGTTGGTTCTGCCATATAGCTAAATCTAAATGGTTCAGGGGGCTTTTAAGGGGGGCCGGGGGAGCTGTCAATTTTTTCTTAATTACTTGTAGTTTGTCTAGGCCATGGCCAGAGAGAATCTCCACCTTTTAAATCTGCTTAAGGTGTTCTTTGAGATGCAGCACATTATCAATTTTTATAAATGCTCAGCAGGTCTTGGGAAGGACGAGACTCTCCACCTGAAGTAAGCAATGCCTCGCACACACTCATTAAACTGAGTTTGCTGGTTCAGGGACTCCATTTCTCCAAAACCCGGCCAACTGGCTGAGCCACGGGACCAGTCTGATTCTGAAAACGACATATCACATTTCCTATCGGAATTCTGCTTGTACTTTTATTTTTTTTATTTTTTTATTTTTTAGATTATTTATTTATTTATTTGTCAGAGATAGAGGGAGAGAGAGCGAGTGAGCACAGGCAGACAGAGAGGCAGGCAGAGGCAGAGGGAGAAGCAGGCTCCCTGCCGAGCAAGGAGCCCGATGTGGGACTCGATCCCAGGGTGCTGGGATCATGACCTGAGCCGAAGGCAGCTGCTTAACCAACTGAGCCACCCAGGCGTCCCCTGCTTGTACTTTTAAATGACGTGGCTTTACATCATCAGCCGCTAAGTTGATTAGTGCCTAGCACAGACTTGTTATTTTATCTTAGTCATAAATTGTTTGCTCCTCTGTCTTTCTCTCCCATTTCCTGCATTTGAGCCTCAGGCCCATGTCCTCTGCTACAGGTGAAGCCCTCATCACCCTGGTGTCTGCATTTCTCGGTTTCACCTCACGTCCTGTGTCACTTGTTTTCAAGCATGCTTTCCTGAAGTACACACAGCTGTGTGTGTGTGTGTGTGTGTGTGTGTGTGTGTGTGTGTGTGTGTTTGTGTGTGAGATGCGGTGGTCTCTGCATTCCCAGCAGAGGATTTAGCTCATGTGTGTGGCTGGCGGTCTGCATTTTATTCCTTTCATGTTCTCGTGCTTTCATTCCATCTTCCTTGCTGTGAGTTGGTTGGTTGGTTGGTTTTGCCTTTTGCTACTTCTGCTGTGGCTCATGATGCTGTTCGTCCTCCTGTTCTCCGCGGGGTTATCTGAGAGCAACACTGGGCCACCTTCCCTTACCCTACCTCCCCATTCAACTGCCAGCTCTTTCCTAATGATGTCCGTGCCAGCATGCTCCCTTTGGAACCCCGTCCTGCCACTGTGCAGAGAGCCGGCCCCCTGGAGGAGAGCTGCATGGCAGGCCCTGGGGGGTCCCCACTTCTCACTGAATCCCAAGCCCCACTGTTCTGACATCCTCTTCAGTCTCATGGTGAGCCCAGCAGGTGGCTCCCTGCTTTTCATCTCCTCCATATGGGGGTCAGTCCTAAGTTCCATCCAAAGAAGAGATCATAGGAGCTACCAAAATGGTCTCTAGCTGGTCGGAAATAGGGAGCCCATCCTGTCCCCACCTGACCCTCCCACTGCCCACAGCCACCCTCACGCCTCTCATGTCACCTCTCTCTTCTTCCTGGCCATCCCCCACTGTATCACCAGGGCCCAAGCCTCCATTCTGAGAATGAAAAGGATGGCCCACTGAGCTCTTGGCCTTCAAGCCCACTCTAGGGTCTTCTCCAGACGGCTGTGGACAGCAGGAGCCTCACACAGCCCTCCTGCAGGAGGGACTCAACAGCCAGCAACACACTCCGAGGTCCCAGGCAAGCTGCGCAAACTCTCTGGGCTGCACCCACAACTGTAAGGCGGGAAGAACAGTCTGTTCCATGTAGACCTGGGACACAGTGGAGCCAAATACATGCTGACCTTCAAGACCACTGAACATGCGGCAGAGGTGGGATCAAGAGCCAGGAGGATGTCTGATGAACACTCCAGATCAGGACCGATATCTACATGCCAGCTTTGTGACCCACCATGTCCAGAGCAGATTGAGGATGTGAGGATGCCCGCGCCCCTGCTCCATAGAGCAGAGACCCGCAGAGGGCTCCGGAGAGCCCCCCTGGGGCTGGGCGCACACCTGCTTCTCTTGGCTTGCCCTTGAAGCTTCCTGAGATGACACCAGCCAGGGGCAGCCATCAGATATGCTGATATGGGGTGGGGATCATGGTGGTGTTCAGCAGGGGTCAAGGCAGCACAGCTCACGTGGGAGTCCCCCCTGCCCCACATGGGGGAGTCTAGTGGCATACCTGGGAGCAGCCAGAAAGCTGCCGCATTCCAGACAAACCTTCTGTGATGAGTTCAACTGTGTTCCCCCAGAAGGTATATGTCGAATTCACCTCCAGCATCTGTGACCCTGACTGTATGTGGAGACGGGGGTCTTCCTAGAAGTGATCGAACTAAGATGAAGCCATTAGAGTAGCCCGGATCTGATGGGATGGGTGCCCTTATGAGTGGGAAAGGGGGACAGAAAGGCAGACAGGCATAGACAGAAGATGGCTCGAGGATGCAGGGAGAACCGGCTGTCTATGAGCCAAGGATCCTTCCTTGGAGTCTCGAGAGAACCACCCCATCCACACCTTGACCTTGGGTGTCCAGCCTCCAGGGCTGTGTGCCTCCCTGTGTGCCTCCCTGAGATCCTACAACCCCCATACCTGCCTGACCATAGAGAGATGGACCAGGAGCAGTCCTGGGGGCCTGGCGGTGGGTCTCGGGACCTGAGTTGGTGGCATCGTAAGGATGAGAAAGGAGACAAGGGAGATGCTTCCTGCTGGAGTTAGGACTCCATCAAAGCCTGGGAGCCTCCAAGGGTGACCCTGGGGTGATGCTACGGTCCCAGAGCTCTCGACAGCTTCCTTGCCCTTAAGGTCACCTGCTGCCCAGCCTCCGCTCCTCACAGACAGGCTCTCCCGACCTTCCTCTTTTGCATCCCACCTCCACAGACTCTCTGCTCCTGGTTGGCCCTGCACTCCCCTCCACCGTGGGCCACCTCCTTAGGAGACTCAGTGTCCCCCTCAGTAAGGCAGAGGACCCCTCCTGCTTCAAGGCCTCAGGCTCCAGCCCCCTCCAGACCGCCTGTGGGACAACAGGGGCACCTGCCCTTGGGACTATCCAGGCGGATGAGGTCAGCATGCTTCACGCCCCAAGTCTCTCACCACGGCCGACAGTGTATAAAGTGACTTTAATAAAACAGAAACAGCTTTACAGGGTGTCTTCGGAAGACAAAGTCAAGAGCCTGGAGCCTCTGGGCGGGGGGGGGGGGGGGGTGGTGGTTGGCAGTTAGTACTTGAGAAGCCAGCGAGGCTTATGCTCACTCAGGGACGTGAAGTAAGACCACCACCACGGCTTGCTCCCACCCACAGAGGGCTGCCTCCGCCCCCCGAGGGGCTCCTGGCCAGGTTCCTCCGGCTCCCCATACCGGCTGGCACCTCCTGGTGGGTCTCGGAGCCCAGACCCACTTCTCCGTGGCCCGAGGAGGAGCTGCTTGGGTCTGGTGCCCAGAGGCTGGAGAATGAAGTCCACGCGGCCGGCCCTCTTCATCCGGGCAGGGATGGTGACCTTCTTGATGACCTTGGAGTAGCCGGGTGCCTGAGCTATGACAATGTGGGACCCCGGAGGCAGCAGTCTCCAATAGTCACCATCTGGGGCTGCGAACACACAGAACAGAAGCAATTCTCAGACAGAGGTTCCCATTTGGGCTTGGGGTGCCGAGACGTGCAGGCCCAAGGGGCATCAGCCTGGAGGGCAAGTGGACCCCAGATTTGCACTTGCCTCTGTCCTGGCCTGGAGCACTCTTTCCACCCGCTTCCTCAGCCAAACTCCTATTCATCCCTCAAAGCCCATGAAGGCAGAGTGGAGCAGCCTCTTGGGGCACCGGGACAAGGGACAGCTTGCCCGAGGGAGCCAGCCACCACAGCTCAGGCCCCCAAAAAGGGGCTCACCTGTGGTGATGTCATGGCGGATGCCCTTGACCACAATCCGGGCGTTTTTGACCGGCTTGCCGAATTTGTCCATCACCACACCTTTGATGCCCCGGTGCACCTGAAAAAGAGGAGAGGGAGAGCATGGGTATATGGTGTGTGCTCTCCAGAGGACAGAGCGGCCCAGCCCAGCCAGCTCCTGTCCGTCTGTCCTCAGAGCCCCGCTCTGGGTTCACGCCTGACCCTGCAGTTCTGTTCGAGGGTCCACTGACCAACTCTCCTGGGCCAGGGGTGCTGAGCAGAGAAACCTGGAGCTCATCTCAGCTCCCCTTTCACATGCAGAGTGGGTTAGTGCGGACACTCCTTCCTGAGTGTGGGCACCATGAGGACACAGGCCCTCGTGTCGGTCCCAGTCAGGGCACCTACTGCTGTTTGGTCTTGGACAAGTTACCCTGCATCTCAGCACTGTCTCCCCCCATCTGTAAAATGAGCCACTGGTGTTTCTGGGGAACGTGCATCCACACCTGTGAAGGCCCATGGCAGAGCCGGGATGAGGGACCTGCCCACCATCTGTACAGACTGGTCCCCAAGCCACACGTTCGAGTGAATGCCTTCTGGTGAGGAAGCTACACCCCATGCAGGTCCCCATTAGAGCGGCCAGGGCCTGTTCACACTCCTCCTAAAAATGTCGACAATAAACAAGCCAACCCACCCTTGTTCTATAGGACTGCAAACAACTTAGGGCCCACAGGTCATGTCAAATGAGGCCAAGGGGACTGGGTGGGAGGGCAAAGAGACCTTTCCCTTCTTTCCCAGGAGGCTGCCCCCCACACCTGCATGGCCACTCCAGGCCTCCAACCCCCACCCCCATCCTGTCCCTCCTTTGTTCGGAACCAGCCAATTCCTCTCCCCCACGTTCCTCTTCTTCCAAGAAGCCCTCCTTGATAACCGGTCACATCAGGGCCTTCCTCCGGGGTCCCCAGTGCCAGGCTTCCACACTCCCAGCCCTGATCTCACTGTGATGTTACGATCTGTCCTCCTCCCCTCAGCCTAGAGCACAGACCAGACACATAGTAGGGTGTCAGTTCATGTCAGCTTGAGCAGGCTAAGCGAGTCACCTTCGGGCTGAGGAGTCACCTTCTGGCCCACCCAGGCACCAGGAGCCCTCCGGCAGGGACAGAGACGTGGTGTATACGCCCCTTCCCTCCCCTCCCGCCCCTGGGAGAAGCAGACACCCACCCGAGGCCTGGTCAGCATCACTGTGAGGAAGGCCTCCATGGGCCATGACAGCCTCGATCCTTATCAGAAGACCCAGCACGGCCTTCCTGGGGCGTCGTCCTCAGGGTCCGGCCACGCCCGGCTGCATGACAGGCCTGCCACCCTTCCGAGCTCATTACTAAATCTTCATACCCTAAGACCTCACATACAATATCCACAGAGCAATCCCAGTCCCACTTAAGGCTCCTTAAAACTAATTTCCACCAGACAGCCATAAAATGAAATGAGCGAGGGGTCTAGCCCAGACCTATTACTGAAGGGTGACCTGCCCC
This sequence comes from Mustela nivalis, assembly GCF_964662115.1. Taxonomy (NCBI): domain Eukaryota; kingdom Metazoa; phylum Chordata; class Mammalia; order Carnivora; family Mustelidae; genus Mustela; species Mustela nivalis. The sequence goes on along the minus strand of NC_139023.1, from coordinate 65,071,160 downwards.
AAGCCGAGAGAGGTCTTGGGCTCAGCCATAAAACAGAAACTCGAACAACACTAAAAACGTCCAGCTCTTATCTGGGCTTTGCTTTCTGTTCTACAGTAGCAGCCGCGGATCCAGAAGGCTCTGCTTGGTTCTTGCCTAGAGGAAGGTCCCTGATCTTTCTAGAAAGGATTCATTGACATGACTGAGGTTCAGGGCAGGCAGATCCGAGTATAAGCTCTGGACAGTTTCTGGGCAACCCTGGGCAGGCGCTGTGCTGTCTGACCCTCTGTCTCCTCCTCTGGTTTTCTTGTGGCCATTGAGAGCCAGGCTGGGGAGCCCACACGTGACCGAGGAGCCCCAGGCCAGTGCCATCCTTCCCAGGCACCTGTCCCTCACCCCACAAAATGGGGCAGCCCCTTCAAACACCCAGGACTGGTGTCAGGACTGAATGCCATAGGTAGGAGTGCCAAGTGTCCCTTGTTATGCATGTACATCCCTTCACCGTCCGCTTTGGTCAACCCTGTGTCTCCCTCAGGGCCTGCTCCTCCTGGGAACATGGTGCCAATGTGTAAGTCACCTGAGTCTTGAGAGTGCTCAGAAGAAAAGTCACTGAGGCGTCTGCAAAACTACACTGGGTTCTGCCCTCCCTCCCCCAACCCTGCCGTGTGCCTGACCCACGGGGTTACTGCCCTCTGACACCCACCCCACCACGCCCCTCAGCTGTGAGCCAGGCCAGCAGGCAGGATTGGGAGAGCACAGGACGCGGTTGACCAGCTGCTGGGGGACCGCCTCCGGGATCCACTGATGATTGTTCTAGACACGTTCCGCTTGGCTTCTGCTGAGCACCACCACCTACTTCTGGATGAACGTGGCCCCCCACAGACAGCATTTAGCCCTCCCTCCCCCTGCCCCACCCCTCCCCCAGCAGCCAGTGCCTCTGAGCCTGAGGGGCAGACATGCTCCAGGCCCTGCCACCCAGAGCAGCACCTGAGGCCAGCCTGTCACCCAGTGCACAGTCCACTCCTGTGTCCACACTCCTCGCTGTGGCCTGGGGACCCTCCCATGCCGTCCCCCTGCCTGAGCTCTCTCATTGCCTCGTTCCCCTACTTCTTCACAATGCAGCCCGGTTGTCACCTCCTCCAGGAAGCACCTATGATCCCCGAGGCTGGGTCAGGTGCCATCCCTGGGCCGCCTTGGTCCCTGCCTCCTCCCAGTCCGGTGCTATCCCTTTAGGCCATGAAAGCCTCACTATCCTAGGGCCCCAATGAATGGCCCTGGAAGTCCCAAGTGCCCCCAGGGCTGGCTGACAGGAGGCGGCCAGTGGACAGCCAGAGGGCTAGCGGATAAACAAGTGAGGGGCTGTTGTGCCTGCAGTCTCCCCCACCAGGCCAGGCCGCGCTGGCTGGCGGAGCTAAGCCGGTGGGTGGGGGTTGGCTCACCGTCTCCATGAAGTTCAGGAGCGGCTCCTTGTTGTGCTGCCAGAGCGTGTAGAGGGCCTCCTCCGGGGGGAACTTTACGCAGCCCAGCTCCACCGTGATCTCAAAGCAGTTGCTGTGCAGGTAGTTGAAGTCGGACATGCCTGCGGCACAGGGGGTGGCCTGAGCATGAGCCCATGCTCTAGACATCCATGCGCCCACACTCGACACCCACGTGCCCGCCCTCGACACTCGCACGCCCACGCTCTCAACATCCACGTGCATGCGCTCGACACCCACACACCTGCACTCTCGACACCCATGTGCCCATGTTCAACATCCACGCGCTCGCCACTCCCCACTTCCGGCCTGGTGCGTGGGAGGCTACTGCCCTTATCCCCACTTTAGAGATGAACAGACTGAGGCACAGGGCGCTGGCAGCTCTGACCCAGATCTCAAGGGGGAAAGGGGCAGGGTTGGAGTTGCACTTTGAATCCAAAGTGCGTTCTGGCACCTAAGTGCTCAGGCTTACGCTCCATCCTGTGTGCCCCTCGGTGGGTAAGAAATGAGCCTGCCGAGCCAGGCGCCTGGCCTGCTCCTGGCCTGGACCAGGGTGACAACAGTGTCCATGTGCCTAGCTGGGCCCAAGAATAGCCCGGGGAGGAAGGTCCCCAGCCCCCACTTCTGGGGAGAGCACAGGCTTTGTAAAGCTGGACAACCAGCCAATCCAGCCACACAGAGAGGCTCTCAACCACGTACCCACTCCTGCCTCTTCTGTCCATCTGCTATTGGGAGCAGAAGCCACCCCTGCCCTTCAGAAGTCTGCAGCAGCTGCAACCAACTTAACCTTCATCCAGGCTCCAATCCATGCGGCCCCCTGTCCTTGGCCACTGGGTCTTCCCTGGGTCTGTGCCCCTGTGTCCACGAGTCCAGCTGCTCTCCTAGGCTCAGACCCACCTCTTGGGTCCCTTGCAGACCCTGGACATGGGGTTATGCTCAAGACTCAGAGTCAGGGACCCAGGTACCTGGGCTCTAGGACGGAGAAAAGGTGCCCTGTGCTCCTGGGAAAGGCCCACTCAGGGCCATCTCAGGGCAGTAGGGGCAAGGTGGCCAAGCAGGGGTGTGAGCTGGCTTCAGTGCAGGAGCTGAAGGGGTTGTCCTCTCTGCCCACAGCCCCACCACCTGTGGCACGGATGCTGACAGGCCCTTGTCTTGCCAAAGCCCGGTTTCCTCATCTGCCAAATGTCCCAAATACTGAGTGTCACGCCAGGATGGGGGGGAGGGGCAGAGGATAGGAGTAGGTGGGCCTGGCCCAGCAGGTGGTCTCAGGGCACACAGGGTCTCACGCACCCCGCTTTGCTTCATGTGATGTCCACCTGGACACCCGGTTAACGTGGAACTTCAGAAAAAAACCAGTGAATAGAGTTTTAGTGTAAGTATATCCCATGGAGTATTTGGGACGTACTTATACAGTACCAAAAATGCTTCATGATTTTTCTGAAATTCAGGTTTCACTGGAGTCCTTCATTCCCTCCAGCACCCCTCTTACACCACCAAGGGGCGGGAAAAATTGGTCACAAGTAGGGTCACGCAAGGTCAGAGCTCACGAAGTCCCCAGCAGAATGGGCATAGAACTCTGCCACACCTGTCACCTAGAACCTCAAGACAGCAGCAGAACTGAAGCCAGACCACGCCCTCACGGGGCTGTGATGCCCCTATGCCCCTCCCCCACCTTCCAGAACTCCCAGAATCCAGCTCCCAGAAAGAGCTGTGGAGAGGAGATGAAGGCCTCCCCACTTCAAGCCCCTCCCCAACCTCTATCTCCCTGCCACTCTCCCAAACCCCTCCCCTACCCATCCCACCTCAGCCCCTCCCAACCTCCCCCTCCCTTCTCACCGCCTCCCTCCCTCCACTCTCTCCTCCCTCCTCCTGCCCAGTCCCTCACCACCCCCACCCCAGCCCAGCCCCCACTCTGCCCGCACCTCCAGTGAAGCTGTACCAGTCTGCCCCATTGATGATGCTGCCCCTCTTCAGGAAGTTGCCACCACACCTGTTCTCCGACCTGTCCATCATCATGGGATGCACATCAGCATAGGCCCTGGCCAGCAACTTGAACATCTGGAAGGGAGACCAAGGGATAGGTTTCTCATGAGACCAAGGCCAGAAGGTGGGGCGCCCTGCAAGACACCCTAAGCGCTGAGGCCAATAGGTTGAGGAGGGGTCTGCAGGACAGATAAGGAAGTGGGGTGGTGTCCTCGCAGATGGCACAGCACATGCAAAGGCCTGGAGGCACAAGAGCCAGAGCTCATGGGAACCTGGCACATTGTGAAGCCCCTGCCCACCTGGTTGGGGAGGGTGGGCTTTCTCCCAGGAAGGGGGTGCACTGAAGGAACGCAGGCAGGGCTCCCCGAGGTCAGCTTTGCAACTTCCAGGCCCTTCCTACAGAGGGCAAGCCTTGGGATAGGCAAGAGACTGGGGCAGGCCTCATTTTCACTGACGTCACCACTGACTACTCTATGATAACCATCACCCCATGTTCCCCGGGGCACAACCTGTGCCTCTGGGAGCCCCCACCTGTCACCACACGTGTGCAGCGTCCACTGTGGTGGGTGGAGGGGTGCATCTGAGTGCATCCACGGCCCCTGCCCCCAGCGCAGTCCTCCCCCATGCTGCCCCCACACCAGGCAGGGGAACTGGTCGCCCTATGCCTGTGTCCCAGCACCTGACACGGGGTCTGCTCAGGTGGCAGCTCCTAAGCTGGGGTCATATGGATAATGGGGCCTAGCAGACTATGCTTGCCAGAGCCCCGCGACCCTGGGAGAAGTCTGTCCTGGCCGGGGACCCCTCTGCAAAAAGTGGCAGGCTGGGCGGGTGGGGTCAGGCCAGAGCAAGGGTCTCTCCGGTGGGGTCCCAGGGACATACAAGCCACAGGCCCCGTTGGGAACAGGCCTGACCTGGCAGGCAGGTGCAGGACAAAAATGCCAGGAGAACAGCTGGCTGTAAATGAGCTAGGGGGCAGGGGGGTGGGGGGGACTTTCTCTGCAGGAGCTCAAGCCAGAGGCCACGGGGAGGACTCGCCTGCCCAGCTCTGCTGCCTGGGACCCCGCTGACGCTCTCGCTCCTTCTAGCTGGCAGTGGGCTGGGTGGGGAGGGTTTAAGGGGGAGGACAGAGCTTGAACTGAGCTTGGGAGAAAGATTTTGGCATAAGGGACAGGTATAGGGGAATAGATGGCCCGAATACCACCAAGAGGTGCTGGCTCTTCTCCACAGGGCACCACGAGAGTTTGGGAGAAGAGATGTGGGACACCCTGGCCAGCCCCTCCTCCCACGCCCCTGCCCCGCAGGCCCCCTCCTGGGACCCTGGTTTCCACAGAGACCACTGCTGGCTGTGAGCCTGAGCGTGATCGATCCGTGATTGATGGCTGGTGGGGAGGACTCTGGGTTTTCTGACTCTGGTGGGACTCATTGAGGCGAACTTCCCCCCACCCCCCGCCAGGACATCTTCACGCATCTGCCTCCGGATTCAGACACTGGGCCTGGCACCAAGGGCTCCTGCTGCTGAGGGGACACGGGCCGTGTCCCACTGTCGGCCCTGCCCTCTGACAGCATAGTAGTCAGGGGCAGGCCCACAGGGGACACCACCCAGCCTGGGGCATGTGCTGGGCTCTGAGCATGGACTATGCTAGCTGCAGGGGCGTGTGGTGGGGAGGGAGGGAAGGGATGAAGCAGTGCAAGGAGGAAGGGGCACAGGAGCAAGCAGCCCAGGGGACCCAGGAGTTGCCTTCCCCGCTGTCCTGGAGGCAGAGCCCTCTGCCTGCTGTCCCTGTTCCACCTCCTGGTCCCTGCTGGGTGCCTGTAGGAAATCACCTTCTCCTCTAGGGCAGCCCTCCTGAAGGCCAGGGCTGGGCTGGGGCTTCACCCTGCACACCTGTGTGCGCACACAGAGATACACCCCATCCCGTCCCTGGCCTCCTAGCAACCCTCCATCCCAGTCCAGCCCGCTTCTGGCTCTGCCTCCTGACCTGGACCAGGACCCTCCGTGCGAGGGCCAGTCCTGCTTGACACAGGCCAGCAGTACAGGGTGTGGGGAGCAGGGGGAGGCTGAGCTGACCTGCGTGGCTGAGGGAGGGGAATGGGCACTTGTCCCCAGAGCCCCCTGCTCCCCGCCCTGCCCCGAAGCAGAGAGCAGGCCTGGCTCCCCATCAGCCCTGGGACACAGGGGGGGCCTGCTAGGTGACGGAGCAGAGAGCGAGGACCTTTCCAAGCCAAGATGGAAAGTGATCAACTCCCACCTCCCAGAAGACCAGCCTGCGTGAGCTCCAGGATCAGGCCTGGGGAGGAGCCCAGTCAGGGCGGGGTATTGGGCGGGGGTGGGGGGGTACTGCAGGCAGCCAGTCCCTAAGGGAATAATGGGGTGGAGAAGGATCTCGCCATGATCACATCCCCTGCCCTGCTGGTCTGACCAGTGAGGGAAACTGAGGCCTGAACAGGGCAAAGACCTCTTCAGACCCAAGGGAACTCCAGGGTCAGAATTTCTTCTCCGATCCTGTGGCAGCTGGGTTCCCATGGAGCTGGTCTGGCCCTGGGGACCCTCAGCAAACCTGCAAGGCCCTGGAGAAGCCCTGAGGCGGCCAGGGTCAGGCGGACACCATGCATGCTGCAGCACTGCCCTCTGCCGGCCTCGCCTGGAACCCCACCCTCTCCCTGTGCCAGCAGGGAGGGCACTGGGCTAAGGTTCTCACCCCAGGAGCTCCCAGTTGGGGACACAGATGGAAGGTGGGGCGTGGCCCAAGGAAGGATGAGATGCTCCCAGATGCCTGGAAGGCTTCCTGGAGGAAGAACCTTTAGAGCTGGGCCTGGAAGGCTCCTACTGCTTCTGTGACTGCGTGCGTCTCACTGAGCTTGAAAAGGGACAAGGCCAGGCCAGCGCCTAGGCCACCTGGGCCCCGCTCCCCCTGTAGCCTCCCCTGCACACACAGCAGGCCCGCCCCCTCTCACCTTCTCATCGGGCGTGGGAGAAAACATCTTTTCTTCCTGGGGGTGCTTGGAGAAGTCAAAGGGGTAGGACACCACAAGGTCGCCCCCGTGGAGGCTGGCTGAGAGCACAAACGGGGTGGTCCGCATCCACTTCATTATCGCTTTGGTCTCGGGCGCCACCTGCACAGCACGGGCAAGGCCAGGGTCAGGACCAGACACACCCCTGCTGGTTGCCTCCAGCCATCTCTGGGCCCACCCTCCCTGCCACAAGGCCCTGACTCGGCCCCCACCCAGCCCTCAAGAATCCCTTCAGATGCCACCAACCTCTCCCACTGGCCCACACCCCTGCCTGAGACTCACTTCCCCACCACCCCGGGCCATCACTTCCTCTAGGCAGTCTGCCCAGGGAGCGGTCTCTGAGTACCCGCCAGGCCCAGGGTGTTTTCCACACGTCTTCTCTGAACCCCAACAACCCCATGTCCCAGGCAGGAAGCAGAGACTCAGAGGCTCAGACTCTCCTGCCCTGGGGAGACTGGGCCTGTGGTCCCGGAATAACGAGAGACCCCTTGAACGCAGGACGGTGCGCGGGGGGCACGCTTGGGGACGGCTCCTACCTTACCCCACCAGTAGTGCTGCGGGATGGGGATGTGGTCACTGCGCACGCTGCGGGACTCAGCCAGCCGGTAGTACTCAGACGTCAGGTCAGGGAAGTTGCGGTTCAGATCCAAGTTCTGCGCGTTCTGCCTCCCGCTTGTCCACCCATTATAGCCGGCTCCCTGGAAGCACAGGCCACCCCCACCTGGGGGTCAGCACACCCCACCCCAACCGTTTCTGTAGGGAGGCCACGGGGCCAGACTGGGTCGGAGGCCAGGGCTGCCTTGTGTCGTGAACTTGGGAGCACGTCCAGCCAAGCTGTCCTTTACCTCCTCTGCCATCCGTCTGGCTCCTCCCATCCAGCCTCCTGACTGAGCCTCCAGCCTCAGGGCCTTGCCCTGGCCGTTCCCTGGCCTGAATCCCCCCAGTAGTTACGTATACTGCTTGCTCCCCACCCCTGCTGGGGCTCTGCTCCAAATCACATGGGTGAGCTTCCGGGCCTCCAGCTACTGTGAGATCTCCCCTGCCCCACTTTTCCAACAGATCTCTCTAGAGCACATCCTCTCATTCCCACACCTCAGAGTTATGGGTGCCTGCCCCTGATCCCAAGTAGGATCGTGCCGATGCTGATGCCTGCTGAATGCCTGTCACCCAGAACGGCGGGTGCACACAAACCTCTGATCACTGTTAGTGAAGGAGCAGATGGGAGGCTGTCTAAGGCAGTAGCCCATGGGATCTGGCATAGAGGACACTCACCTCAGCAGCCGCCACCTCGTACCCGTCGGGATTCATGGAGGGCAGCAGGTGAATGCGTGTGGTGTTGAGCAGACGCTGGATGCGGGCACTGCCCAACAGGTACTCGGTGCACAGGTACTGGGCCAGGTAGATGAGCATCTCCCGCCCCGCCACCTCATTTCCATGGATGTTGCCGATGAGCTTCACCTCGGGCTCCACTTGGGGGAGATATGGGGACCTGAGCAGTCGTCTCAAATCCTAGGGTCCCCAGAGACTTGAGGGCCCACGTGGCAAGGCTGGCTGGATGCTTTGGGACCTAGTCATTCTTGTTTTGACCCCAACATCTCGGTGACTCATGAGGTCTCATCAAAGTCACGACTTACTAAGCTCATTCCTTAAGTTTAGCCACAATTATTAGCGAAACACATCAAGGGTATTAATAACAATGTAGGTTATCATTGCACAGTGTGAATTTTATTCATGGCCACTTTCTATATTTGTGTAGTAAATTAAGGTGTACACTGGTGCTTAGATGGGAAGACAGGCCTCAAATGGAAGGAAGAAAGGAAGGAATCTAGGAAGGGAGGATAGCTGAAAGGATGGATTAATAGGTGAAAGGACGGAAGATGGATAGAGGGTTGGATAGGTGGGTAGGTAGATGAGTGCTTACATATTTCAGTAGAAGAGTGGAAGGATGGATGGATGGATGGATGGATGGATGGATGGAAGATGGAAGGATGGATGGATGGACGGAAGGATGGATGGATGGATGGATGGATGGAAGGATGGATGGATGGAAGGATGGATGGATGGATGGAAGGATGGATGGATGGATGGATGTTTGGATATTTGAACAGAAGGATGGATGGGTGAGAGATGGAAGGATGGATAGTGGGATAGAAAGATGGGTGGAAGGATGGGTAGAAAGATCGAAGGATGGATGGATGGGTAGATGGATATTTGGGTATTTGGATAGAAGGATGGATGGGTGAAAAAATGGAAAGATGGATGGAAGGATAGAAGGATGAATGAAAAGGTGGATAGAAAAATGAAAGGATGAATGGAGGAATAGAAGGACAGATAGATGGATAGGTAGGTGGATGTTTGGGTATTTGGATAGAAGGATGGACAGAAAGATGCAAGGATGATTGGATGGATGGATATTTAGATATTTGGACAGACGGATGAATGGAGGAATAGAAAGATGGATGGACGGATGGATGGATGGATAGATGTTTGGATATCTGGATAGAAGGATAGATGGGTGAAAAGTTGGAAGGACGGATGGGGGGATAGAAGGATGGATGGATGGAAGGACAGATAGAAAGATGGATGGGTGATGGATGGATAGGTAGATGAATGTTTGGTTATCTAGACGGAAGGATGGCTCAGTGGAAGGATGGGTGAGTGGAATGTGGATAGAAAATAAAAATAGACCGGGGTCAGGCAGCCTTACTACTGTGTGACCTCAGGCAAGTCAACTCTCTTCTCTGAGTCTCACATGGCTCATCTGGAAAATGGCATCTCTGTCCCTAGTTGTGCGCAGCCCAAGGACCTGTAGTCACGGGAGCAAACACTCCTGTCCCTCCTGCCTTCTGAGGGTACAAATGACCTTGAGGCTTCCCACAGTGGTCATTTCCTTTGACCTTCTCACAGGGGACATCCCTCACCACAGTCCAAAGCTGCACACCAGTCTGAGATGGGAGGAGTCCTATCTTCATCCCAGAACGTACCATGAGCTGGAGGGACAGGAGGCAGAGTGGGACAAGGAAGCTGGGGTGGGGCCAGGTGATCTCTGTCATGAGCTTTGGGCTCATGACATCCATGCTGCCCAGACTACGAGGATGAAAATCAGGCTGAGTGCAGTGAACCCAGCAAAAATACCAGAGCCACTTAACCTCAGATGGCATATTTTTTCCAATTAAAAAACCAAGAGTCCAAAGGGAACTACTTCTGGATTGACCCCTGTTCCTCCTATGGTCATGCGGATAGACCAGCTGAGGACGGGGCCAAGGAAAGGCTCTTGGCAGAGGTCAGAACTGGGCCCCTGTGCCCGATGCCCTCAGTGCCAAGGAGGAGTTCACAGTGGTCTTCAGTTCACTACCTGGGACAAAGACCTCCCAGACAGGGGCTGAGACTTTGCTAGAATCACTTGGATTCTCGAGCCAGCCCCCTGAGACCCAGCCCCTGCTCTGAGATCCAGCTTCCTGGTGAGCTCTGTTCAGCACCCCCACAATGGAGGGCAGTGAACGGGGGGCTGCAGAGGGGTCTGACCTCCCGTTTTCTTGGCACCAAGCTGATAAAATCTAGCATTTTCCGCGTCGCTCTGCCCCATCTCAAAACAAGACCACTGAGCCTGATGAGTTGAAATGGACTTGATTTTTGAAAAGGACGACGTGCTTCCTTCAGATCATTCTGGGAGATTACGTTCACCAAGCCACTCCAAGGAGCCAATGTGGAGTGGCCAGGACCAAATGTGCACATACTTGCCTCAGTCTGAGCATGCCAGGGAGAGGTTGCGAAAAGGACAGAATGCGCAGAGCACAGTTACATTTCCCCAGAGACAGACAAGGGTCCACATGCCCCCGGCTACCAGAAATCCCCTTGCTTCTCTTCCCTTAACTTGTGGGGGTGATGCTCCCCCGGATGGAGCCTCCAGCTCCCATCTCCCCATTGTGGGATGTGGCCATGCACCCCCAGGGCAGGCAGCAGAGCACAGACCCTGCCTGCTCCCTGTCCCCCACGCCTGCGGTGCGCTGGACCTGGGCTTGCGTGCCCCAGAACCCTTTCTTGGGAGCTGGTCTGCATGCACACATCTCCCCTGGGCCTCCACCAGCGGCAGTGGCTTACTCAGTTCATGCTGGCCGGGCCGGGCCGAGAACTCGATGACCAGCAGCTCCTTGCCGTTGAAGCTCCGGCCAATGCTGTAGGTCTTGGCGATGTGGGCACAGCGGGCCGCAGTCCGCCGCAGCACGCGCACCATCTGTGCGTAGGAGTGGTGTGTGAAGTGGAGGAAGGTCGGCGGGAGGCCTGAGGGCAGTGCCTCCTCCACGTCCAGGCCTTCTGGGGAAGAACGGGGGTGTTGCGGGGGGAGCCGCCAGCTGCCCTCGGTTTCCCTCACCACACAGCGTGGCTGTACCTGCCCCCGCCCCAGCTTCCCCACCACCCCTGGGACCCTGGCCACCACCTGCGCCCTCATACCCCCTCCCCTGCCACACTCGGAAGCTTGGGGGTCAACCCATTTCTGTCTTCCGTTAAAATTCCCTTTATGCTGCCTATTATCTACAGCTGTAAGGACACCGGAAGCTGCCACGGTGAGGATTACAAACAGTGGCTGCGGAAAGCGTATGAAATACAAGTCAGGAGACAATAAAGGCAAAGACAGCCACAGAAACCACGACCCCTGGGGAGACCCCCTGACTCCAGAGGCTTTGTTTTCCACAGGCACCTAGCTCTAAACCTGGTGCCAGTGGAGGTTCCTGGTCGGCTCTGTCTACGCTGCTTCCTGGTGGAGGCAGCCTCAGTGCCTTGTCAGTCCAGCACCCTCGGCTCAGAAGGGCTCCCTAGAGTCCACCAACCATGACTATGATGACAGCAAGGGTCATCACTGATTACTAACCCAGCAGTGAGGGTGCTGGTGCAGGGCAGGGTAGGGAGGGGAGGGAGAGAGGGAGAGTGGAGGGAGAGGCAGGGTAAGAGAGGGGGAGGAAAAGTGGAGGGAGGGGGAGCAGGGGACAGAGGGGAAAGAGTGGGAGGTGGGGAAGGAAAAGGGAGATGAGGGAAAGGGAGGGGAGGGGAGAGGAGGGAGGGAAGCTTTACTCTGTACTCTAAAAAGTCTCCTTCAGAGGAGCCCTGGTCTTCCCAACCTGGCCCCATCCCTCTGACTGAGGCCCACCCCTCTCCCTATCTCTGGACTGAAGATGTGGCTCCTGCAGGCTGGTTAAGGGTTAATCCTTTGCCCCAAGGCTCTCACTGGCCCTGTGGTTTTCTTTCTGCTCAAAAGGGTTTCGAGGGAGGAAGAAAGCAGACGGAACCAGCAATTTGGTAGCAGAATTGCCCAAAATAATCTCTCTCGGGCCACCTCCATGGGCTTTCCCAGGGCAGTCAGGCTCGGCCCCATGGGGATGTCTGGTTCCCTTCCTCTGCACTCCTGCCCTCTCCCAGTGCAACCACAGCCAAGTCTCAGCCTCTGCGCATGCACACAGCTCCTATCAGCCACCGGCAGAACATGGCCCATGGGCCCCCCCTACCGCACCTGCACACACGCCTGTGGGCGGCAGAGTTTCTCGGCCCAGAGCCTGCTCCGGGGTGACCCCTGCACCCCCCACACAGCCAGTGAACCAGGGGGCCAGCGCAGATGGGTCCCAGATATACATCCCCGTCCTCCCCTGCCATTGTCAGCGTCCCAGCACCCAGCATGGAGCCATGCACACAGCAGGCGCTCAATGTATGCACAGACCGACCAGCGGTCTGACTCCACCAGGTGAACCCTGATGCCCCTGCTGCCATGTGCATTCCCAGGGCCTCCACTTTGTCCTCTGTGAAGTTGGGGTAAGAACCCATATTCGAGAGTGGCACCCAGCGCTAGAGCTTGTGAACCCGACCATTAGCGTGGTGATGTGAGGGCAGGCCACGCTGGGGACCATGAAGTCCTGCCCTATCCAGGGCGGCCCACACCAGCCACGCCTGACCCCTTCCACTCCAGCTTCCATTCTTTCAAGTAAAATAAAACCAAAAGTGAGATCCTGGGCAGCCCGGGACCCATTCCAAGCACCCAGCAACCACGAGTGACCGGTGGCTGCTGGCTGGGATGGGCTCAGGAGAGAGTATTTCCATGGCCATGGAAAGTTTTCCCAGCCAGGCCTGCTCGGGATTGCGCTGTGTCCCCAGAGGGCTGGGCTCAGGACACGTGTCCTTCCCACCTGCCCTGGAATACCCTACCACCAGGAACCTCCTTGCATGCCTGCTGAGATGAGTGGCTCACCACTGCCCAAGACTGCCCATTCCCCCTCCCGAGACACCCAAGTCTGGCTCTCAGGGCCTCTCCGATAGCTTCCTTGAGCCCACTCTGGGGAGGCCGGCTCCCTGCCAGTACCTTCTGTGCCACCTCTCTGGCCGGCCGCAGGCAATCCTGGCAGGCCCCCTGGGGAAAGCACCCTTCCCCCAGACCTTGGGGGCCCACGTACCTCGCAGCTTCTCCAAGGGGTCGTAGCAGCCCTCCTCCACGCTTGCAAAGTAGCGGCCGCAGTCCAGGAAGTAGGGCCAGGCCATGTCGATGGCGTCGAAGGCGGGCTGGCAGGCCTCCCGCAGCCCCTCACACACGTGCCGGCAGGGCCTGCGCACCCGGCCACCCTCGCAGCGGGGGGCCAGCACGGCACAGCCCAGCAGCCGCAGATCTGGGTTGCACTGGCCCTCTAGGAGGTGGTGCAGGACACTCAGCAGGATGTACTCGGAGCTGGCCTCCACCGCCTCCCGGGACCGGTGCTCCAGCAGCGTGGGGAAGGCCGTCTGGTTGTAGGCCACGTCGCTGCAGGTCCTGAGTGGCATGTCCACGCACATAGCTGGGGGCAGTGGGGTCATCACATCACTCCCTGCCTCCGGGACCCACATGGGCATCCGTCAGGCAAGGGCATCGAGGGCCCGCCCTGCCCCAGCAGAGTCCCATGGGGCTGGAGCCCACAGGGACAGGGCTACCCCCAGGGCTCCTGGGGGGAAGAAGCCACAGCCCGAGGGGGACCCAACAAGGCTTCCGAGATGAAGCAGGCTCCACTGCTGCCGGGTGGGTGAGCCTGGGCCGGCTGCTCTAGGTCTCAGCAGCCATAGCTGCAAGATGGGTACAGGAAAGCCAACCTTGCTGTCACCACATTAGGGATGTGGAAGAAGCCAGCAGACTCTCGGTTGGGCAGAAACAGGTGCAGACCCTCCAAACTCACAGCCCTGAGGTAAACCAGTCCCCAAAAGTGCTACTGGCTTGGACTGCCTTTTGTCTCCGGGAAAATGGCGGATCGCAGAGTGGTTAGCTGGGCTCAGGGTGTTGAGAACAGGGCTGGTTCACAGGATGCCCACAGCTCAGCCCGGCCTGATCCAGCTCTGCATCTCACAGGTGGGTGTCTGGGGTTATGGAGATTTCACTGTCCCCAGGCATTTTCAGCTGTGATTGTAATTCCTCTCTTTCCAAACCTGTGTGGCCAAGGGCACTTGCCGGCCCCACTGGCCTGCCCAGCACGGAGCTGAGGGCAGAGTCATCCCCGCGCTGCCCCTTCCCGTGCCCTCAGGGGCACCTCCCACATACGGCAGCTCAGCACACGTGACAAGATGTTGCCACTTCTCAAAGTTTAAAGGGATGGGGTGATTTCTCTGCTCAAAATATTTATATGTGTCGTTGACTTTTGTATAGAGAGAATATTCCCTGCCTTTCAAAGAAGTCTGGTCCCTCCACTTAGAACCCCCCGGATGCCCAAATCTGGCAGGAAGGGATTTGAGGAGATGCATCTGCTTCTGAGCTCGTCAGAGCTGTCAGAGCCCACCTGATCTTCAAGCCCAGCCCCTGAGGTCAGCTTTCCTTTCCTTCTGTTACAAAGCAGAGGGCCAAGGGCCAGAGAGGGAAAGGGGCTTGCCTGGCAGGGGCCAGGACAGACCCAAGACCCAGGAAGCTCCCAGGAAAAAGAGCGGACATGCCATGAACCGACAGCCACATCATGCCCCAACCAGCCATGGGGTGAGGGGAGCAAGGAGGCTTGAAAGGAGCCTTTCTGGGGGACCCGGGAGCAGAGCCAGGGTGGTAAGCCCAGGCTGCAGAAAGAGAGAGTCCTTCCTCTTTTGTCTCCCTTCCAGCTGATTAAGAAGGGGTTTGGATTTGAGTACTGGGCCTTGTTACTAATCAGCCCCTTGGGACCTTGGGGTTCGGGTCTCTAAAGGGTTCAACAGCGTGGAGGGGCTGCCAAAGCAAACAAGAGAGAAGTCTGTGCATCATACCACTGTCTGCAGCCCATGGCCCGTGACAGTCACCTGGGAAGAGAAAGGACAGTGTGGTTAGGGGTGCAGACGCTGGTCATCCCGTCGTCCTGAGAATGCACACTACCCAGGGCAGGCCCCCGGGTTTGATGGAGCCCTGCTCCCCGCTCTGCAGCGGGGGAGCCTGGTTCCCAGGAGGTGCGGTGATTTGCCTAAGGAAAGACACCCAGAGCATGGTGTGGGTGGCACCTGCCCCCACCCCAGCCATGTTTGTCAATCACCATGGTGTATACACCCCCATGGGGGCCCTTTCAAGCTTCTAGCAGTTGAACAACTAGTTCTGGCAAAATTCCCAAATATTTAACCAGCCTTTCCTGGAGCCTGTACCACACTTGGTTCTACCCCCACCAGTAACTCTGACCCCATGTTATTCAAAACCCCCAAGAGTCGATGGACACCAGCTCCCCGCCCCCTTCCAGAACACTCTGCAAGAGTTGTGTTCCACGGTCTCCTGAACTGGAGAGAGGAGGACCAGCACGGACAGTGCTCCTTGCAACTATGGGCTCCCACGACGGCCCGCCTCGAGACCCACGCAGGTGGGCCCAACAGTGAGAACGATGGGAAGGCAAGGAACACCAGGCTAACTCAGCGCCACCCGCCAAGTGCCCTCTTAGAAGGTCCAGAGGGCTCTCGGAGCTCCAAGAGTGGGGAACAGATCAGGACGGATGGAAATCAGCATGAGAGGGCCTTGGCCTGGCAGGAGCCTGGGGAGGACAGGCAGGGTGAATTGCAAGAGTGGGAAACAGGGGGAAGGGGTTGCAGAGGGGAGCCCAGAAGAAGGCAGAAACAGAGGGAAAAGCCTGTGTTCTTATCCTGTCCCCTCACACAAAACCCAGCCCTGATCCATGAGTCTGGGAAGGGTGGTGGCCCCATCTGGCGACACGCCATGAAATCTGGGTGCTGTGAGATCTTTCCTGAGAGGACAAATGTGAGCCCCGGAGCGGAAGCAGCTGGAGGGTGGGCTCAGGTCCTGTGGGCCCGGCCAGGCAGTTTCCCCCCTGCAGGACCCTCTGCACATGGTGTACCCTCCACAGACGAGGCAACCACAGCCCCTGATCCTGCAGCAGACCAGCTCCCAGCGTCCTCCTGGGATGGGGACAAGGCACCCCCTCACCGCCTGGATTCCACTCTCGAAACTGGCAACTGAGAGAGATCTAGGCAATCTCTGGACTAGGTGCCAAGGCTCGGCGGGACTGGACTGCTGCCTGGGGACTTGCTTTGCCTCCCTGCCTGAACAACACGGCAAGGGCCTCTGTTTTCTCGTTGCATGCGGGCTTTACTCTATGCATGTGGGAACAACATGAAGGTCCTACCGGACGACCCACAGTCAGTGCCCAGCACAGCTCCGTTACTGTTACGTTTTCTAACACCCCTGAGACCACAAGCCAAGGGTTCCAGGCTGTCCTATGTGGCTAAAAGCGATAGACAAGAGGGTAATTTTCCTAAAATAATTTTCCTGAATAATTTTCCTAAGTTCTGCAGACTCTAATGCCAACAGAGGGCTGTTGTGTGCCCACCCGCGCCCACCTTGGTCCCCTGGTGATGCGTGTTGGGATGAGCCCCATGGCAGAAGGCAAGCTTGAGGGACCCCAAGCAGCAAAAGCCACCTGCTCCCCTAAGCGTGCAGGGGAGGGCGTTCCTGGGCACGCCACCCAACACTCCGAAGTCTCTAGGGTCTAATGTGATCACTGACCCGCGCCCACCATCCTCTGCAGCATGAGAAGGGCGTCAGGCTGAACCAATACTTGAGGGGAAAAAGGGAATCCCAGGAGACCAACCCAGGACCCTGCTTGGAACAGCATGCTCGTCTCTGCAGCTAACGGCACCGAGTTAATGACAGGACAATGGGTCAAAGCATCATATCCGTGCAGGGTCCTGTGCACGGGTGTCTGTGTCCGACGCTGACTGCTCAACCCCAGGGATAGATGTCGTGACTCAGAGGGTCTGCTCTAGAGCCTCCCTGACAGACAGCTGGGCTGGGGACCTCCAGCTCCTCTGCCCGGAGTGTAACAGAGCCCCCAAGCTGGTAGACAGACAGTGACCATCCCATACCACTAGAGGATGGCAACCTGAAATCAAAGGCTGGCCGGCTGGGCCCTTCCATGGGATCTGAAGGAGGGTCCTCCCTGCTTCTCCCAGCCTCCGGGACCCCAACAAACCCTAAACTTGTGGCTTCACGTCCATCATCACGTGTCCTTCCTGGTGGGTCTGTGTCCCAATCTGTTCCTCTCCTAAGGACACCTGTCATGGGATTTAAGGCTCACTCTGAGCTGGTGTTGACATCCTCATGCTCCTACTTTACCTGCAAAGCCCCACTTCCCAGCAAAGTCCCAGCCACAGGTATGGGGACTCCATCATCTCTTGGTAGGGGAACACAATGACAAGAAACCAGCACCAGTGCATGCGCCTTTGGGGAGCCCAGGGCTGGGGTGAGGTCGAGGGGGGCATTGCTGCTATGGCCACAGGGGGCCGCAGGTCCCACCGAGCACTCCCGGTGGCCAGTCCCTGCCCTCACCTGCTGGATGGATGACGTCCTCACCAAACATCAGACTTAGTACTAAAAAAAGAATGCAAAATATCTCATTCATAGTTTTTATATGGCCCCTGGGCGAGTGGGCACCAAAACAAGAGACTGGCTTTCATAAAACTGGTTTTTCAGGTGAATTTCCCCTGTGCTTCATTCCCTCTCCAGTGTGACCACTGAAAAATGTAAAAGTGCCACGGGGCTGGCATCCTTGGGTTTAGAGACCCCGATCCAAAGGCTGAGGCTCTTTGATAGCCCGCACACGCCCGTTCCACCAGGTGACCACAAGGTGTCAGCATGTCTTCAACGAGGAGCCCAGCTGACCTGGGCTGGCCGGCTCCCTCCCCGCCCTCCCTCTTCAGCCCAGGTTAGGTTGTTA
This sequence comes from Mustela nivalis, assembly GCF_964662115.1. Lineage (NCBI taxonomy): Eukaryota > Metazoa > Chordata > Mammalia > Carnivora > Mustelidae > Mustela > Mustela nivalis. Next base: position 65,053,543 of record NC_139023.1, on the reverse strand, counting down.
GTCCCGAGCCAAGGAGACCAACATCTCTTCTAACAGATGAGAAACCTAAATGAGGCCAGAGAGGGTGCCCCATCTGCGCAAGGCTACATAGCAGAGAAGAGAGCCCAGGATTTGAACCCAGACCTGCCTGGGCCCTTGGAGCATGAACCTTGCCTCGGCTCATAGGCTCGAGGTGGAGGCCTCAAATCAGGCAAGGGACAAGGGTGGAGGAGAGGGTCAGGCTTGCCCTGAGGCTCTAGGATAGGTACAAAAGGGGCAGGGATAGTGGTCTCAGACAGAGCAGCGTGGACACCAACTGTCCAGTCCCCGCCAGCGCCAGCCTGCTGTCAGGAAAAGCCATTTGGCTTCTGTGGACCACACGTGGTCCTCTGTCCGGAGGGAAGACCGGAATGGAGCAAGGATTTCTTCTGGAAACAGTCCCCAATGCCACCTCAGGGCCTCAGCCAGAGCTCCCCCCACCCTTGCCTCAAGGTGAGGAAGGAGTGGTCTGTGCTAGTCTCCAGGGGATAGCTGTCTTTCTCCCTCCGAAAAGGACAGGTTGGGGGGATTTCCTGGAGGAGGGGACCATGGTCCCTGAAAAGCCTGATTCTAGACATTTCCTGCAGGGGAAGGTCTATCCGTGACCCAGTGAGAGTTCAGTCCACATCCTGCCTGTGCACCTGTGCACACATGGGCACACACGTATGCACACACACACACACATGCACATGCACACACACATGCACACGCACATGTGCACACTTACACACTCTGCCTGGGCCTTTCTGCAGCAATAAGAAGGAGGCAAGGGGTGAGGGCAAGGGCTGGAGTGGGTGGTGGTGAAAACCCAGATGGCGAGGGAAGAAAAAGGAAAGACTGGCATCGGTGCATTTGAGAGGGGCGTTTTCTCCTGGCACATGCACTTGGCTGTTCTCGGGTATCCCCAAACCCTGGCCTTTGAGAGATGTCCAGACCCCGAGCCCAAAGGGACCCCCACCTCCGGGGACAGATGTCTGCTGCTGATAAGGACCCTGAGCACAGGGGACTAGATGCACCGACAACTCTGAACATGAGGGGAAACTGAAGTCTGCTCCAGGAGGGGCCAGAGCCCAGGACTACAGGTCCCCAGCCTCCACACCATACTCTCAGGTGAGATCACACAGACAGGCACACCCCTAAGCCCTTTCCCAGAGCCCTCCAGGCACACCCACTCCCTCCCCAATGACCACGCCCCCTCCCAGAGGACTAAGCCCCTTCCCAGGCCCTCTGAGCCCATTTCCAGAGATAGTGTTGTCCACATCACTGGCCCAAGGTGGCAGGGAGGGGTTAAGAGTTTGCTGCCGCCCATAGCCTTCCCCATTCCTGGAGGAACAGGGACCTTGGATGGCCTGCCCCCTGCAAAGTGCTGGCACCTGCTCCCTCGGACCGCACGGCAGGACACCCCACCCGCTGTGTTCTGTCCTGAGGAGGACTCCCCTGGACAGCGCACTGAGCCCCTCTGCTGTCCCAGCTGCCTGCTGCACTCTGCCCTGGGGTTCCAGAGTCCCTGTACCCCTAGAGCCTGATGCCCCCTTTCCAGCCCACCAGGACGTCCAAGGTCATGGGCGTGCGCAGGATGTGTTCAGGCCAGGGGTCGCTGGCCGCAGGAGAAAGTTCCGGCGCGGGGTGGGAAAGTTACCGGTTGTCCCCCGGGCGAGCGGGCACCTGGGCCGGGCGGCGGCGGCCAGCGCGGCCAGGAGCAGCAGCAGCAGCAGCGGCGGCGGCGGGGGCGGCATGGTGGGCGGCGGGAGTGCTGCAGCGCAGTGATGTGGCACTCAGGCCGCGGGGCGAAGGCCGCTGGGCTCCCGCCCCCCAGGAGCGCAAGCGGAGTCGGGTTACAGCGCGGCCCACACTCTGCGCTGAGGGATGCCTGCGGGAGGGAGCAAGCGGAGCAGCCCGCTTCCGGCCCAGGGCCCGCCCCCAAAGCGGGCGCCCCCACGGGGCTCGGTCTCCCTTGGCCCACCTGAGGCCCCAGGGGAGCTGACCCCTGCGGATCCCGCCGAGAAAACCCTCTTTCCGGACAGGGCGGGTCTGGGGGCCAGGTGCTGACCCCGCTGGCTGTGCACCAGGCCAAGTCACTCCTCTGTCCCATGAGTGGAGGGAGGCGTGACCAGCACCCCCACCCACAGAGCCAGGCTCTGGGGGTTCCAGAAGAGCCTGTGGGGGATGATTAGGGACAGGAAAGGCAGGAGGCTTCTGGATGTCCTTGGGCAGCTCCTCTCTTCCCAGGGTGGGTCTCTGAGCCCTGGGGAGAAAGCCCTTCCTGGTTGTTCCAGCATAGCCTGGGGCAGGGAGCCTGGCTCCAGGGTCCTCAGGGAAATGTGGCCAGCCTCACTTGGCTCATCAGAGGGGGCAACAGACCAACCCAGCTGTGGCATAAAGTTTCATAGGGGTGACCCCCCCTTCTAGCAAAGGGGGCAAAGGCAATTGGGGGTGCTGAGATGGTCCAGTGCAGTCAGCCCTGCCTGCGTGACCCCACAGCCTGGGTGTGTGGAAGGACTCCTTCCCACTATCCCCAGGCCATGCCTGCATCGTCCACAGCCATCCTGGCAGGAAATCGAGGGGCCTGGGAGGAAGGAAGCCCAGTAGAGTGGCCCCAGAGTCCCCAGCTCACTGTCTGTCTGCCCAGAGCCTCTCTGTCTTTCCGGGACCAGGACGGCTTTGGGATTCAGCCAATGCCTTTGAAGCACCCGGTCCATGGAGCTCAGCAGGTGCTGATTCTGCCATCCAGATGTGCACACATCTGCCTGCCAGCCACTTGTCACAGCGCACAGCTGCAGTCCAGCCCCTGGTGTGTTTGCACCCTGGGCCTGGGAACACTGCCCACTAGACACCTGGGTCCACATCCTAGCAGGGTTCCCTGGACCTGTCCCTCCCCTGCTAGGCCATTGGCCCAAATAATCGTTAGCATCCATGTGCCTTTATGGGACTCCTTTACCAACTGTCCTGGGCGGCCGGGAGGCCTGACCCTGTAGCCAGATACCACTCAGCCCCAAGACTTTGGACAAGCCCCTTAACCTGGAGTCCGGGACTTGACGTTGCCTTCTATGGGGTAAACATTGGACAAGAGCTTCAATCCATCCGTGGTCCCAAGAACGAGCAGCTCACTCCCACTTATTAACTTGAGTGCCCTTTTCTGCATCTGATGTCCCATGCCACCCTCTGTCCACCCAGACCGCAGCTGGTCCTTCCAGAAGTCTCCGGGCTTGCTGCAGCCCAGGCGTGTTCCTTTGACTTTCCCGTCTGGGGTCTCCACTCCAAGCTGGGAGGGCGAATTCAGACCCCACCCTTCCTGAGTGCCAGCTGGTGGGAGCCCATTCTCAGGGAGGGTTTTGCCCTCCTCCCCCAGCGGGAGGCATGTGAGTCTCCTTGCTGTCCCCTCCCGTGGGCAGGTCAGGTTCTCACGGATGTTGAGCCTGCAGCCCCAGATGTGGCCAGATTTGTGTGGGCATCTCCTATTACAGCCTTCCATGTGGGTTTGTTTTTCTGTCTGAGTGGTATATAAAATAATGATACTGTTTCAAACCAGTGGTTTCTGAGATTTGGGAAAGAGATAGGGTCATGTTAAGCTATTGTTATTTTTAAGGACCCGGTGGGTAGAATTCAGTAATCCCCTCTGGGACCTACCTCTCTCCTCCCCCAGTTAAGTTGGCAGGAACTGTCTCTCACCCAAGGCCTCTTGTCCCAGGGAGGATGAGGTTACGATGCCACCAAGTGGTCTGGCAGGGCAAATAGTCAGGTTAACCCTTTCCCAGGGCCAAAGGCTGTTCAAGTCCTCCCTGGCCCCCAATCCCTGTCCTGCCCAGCTGCCCCTGGGACAACTGACCAAGAGGGGCAGGGCAGCATGTGGCTGGACCCAGGAGAACCAACAGGTGCAGACACAGCCTGAGCCTGCAAGAGCTTGCATGCTTGGGTGAGAGGAGGAATGCACAGGGTCAGCTTACAGCACAAGTCGCTGGGGGAGAAGCCTCGGGGTGTCATGGAGAGAACGTGGACTCTGCCATCCGGCATAGGTCACTTCCCCAGGTGGCTCAACCCTAAGCCAGTGAGCCTGGAGACCTCCACGGAGAAGATGCTGTTGCCCATCTCAGGGTTCATGATGTGGGGAATCCCTCTGCAGCTGGAGATGGTTCCCTTGGCACCTTTCCTTTGGTGCCCAGCTGAAGGGTCCAGGCCCATGGACACAGCACCCAGACCCCACCCCTCCCCAAGCTTCTTCTGGGACAGCACTCATCTTCCTGAACTTAGGGGGCTTAACTCCTCCAGAGAGTGCTCTGGAACCTGCTGGGCGCTAGGGAGACATTCTCATCATGCAGCCCCAGGAGGACCTAGAGTTGCAACTCTGCAGGGTGGGAAGTGCTTCCTGCCCTGTGGGGTCTCAGGCCCTCTGGGAATCAGATGGGAGCTAGAGACCCCCCACCCCCTGTCCCACGGAAGAGCATGTGTACTGTGCTGTTAGCCACTGGCTCGTGACCTGGGAAAGCAGAGAGTTTGCAGGAGGACTGAACCCCCATGGGATGAGTCTAGTCCCACTCTTCTCGGAAACCCAGCAGAGACCCACTTTCCTGGTAGTTAGACAGCTGGCTTCAGGCTGCTGCAAAGACAGCACTTTTCCCTTCGCAGAGAAACGAGAGACCTTTGAATAAAATGTTTATTGATTCACACAGCGCTTGGGACATGACACCATTTTGCAATACATTTACGCGCACATGGAAAGGATCTTTCAAATATTAAAAAAAAAAAAAAACCCGCATGCTAAAGGTGAAAGATAACATAGGGAGTGAGAGAATGTTCTAGAATGCCCAGCATGAACACTAATAGTGGCCCTTGCCCAGGAGGCATCTGTGCCTGAGTGGTTTTCTGGAAAATTCCCTGGTGGCTTCAAGGGAAGGCAGAACATGAAAGAAACCTTCATCCCCTTCAATGAGTGTTGTCTTGTCCCAGCCATGGCATTTTCTAGGGGACAGGGTACATGTAGTCCTCCACATGGATTTAGGGCTTCCTGATAAGTCTGTGATGGTGGGCTCCAGCCCAGCCTTCTGGCGTGCTTCTCCCCGCAAAGAGAGGTTCCCGGGAAGGAGAGAGGGTTCAACCTGCGGGTTCACAGCCTGGCTCTGAGTTACATGCAAGGCAACAGAGACAAATTTCTTCTTAGCAAGCACTTGGGGGTGCCCGGGGGACCCCAGGCTCCAGGCCCACGTGCCTCCTGTGAACCAGGTCAGTGAAGCCCAGCCACCCCCTGCCCCCGCACCTGCAATGGCCAGCCCAAGGCTGGAATGTGGCTTTCCTCGAACTGCCTGGGTGGGTATTTTTTTAACTGCTTCCTAACCACAAACTTAGTTATTATTATCCCTAAAAATAATTTGTTTTCTTTGAATTGCACTTTATAATTCTTAAGGACTTAAATATATCCTACTGGCAGGGAGGCATTGGAGAATTGGCCCAAAGCAGCCAAAGGACCCCTCTGGGGGGTGGGAAGAACTTGCTAAGCTGGGTACAGCAGGCTGTAGACTGTCCCTGCCGCCCCAGTGGGCCCCAAGGAGTCTGTGTGTGTGTCTGCAAGGAACGGGCTCAGGACCTGGGCTGGGGGAGTAGTGCTGTGGGCTCTGTGGCAACCCATGGGCAGGGACCTCCCAAGCATCCATCCTACCACGTGCTGGGCCCCATCCTGCAGCCCAGCCCCGGTTCTGCAGGGGACAGCTGGGGCCCAATTAGGAGAGCAAATGGCCATGGAGAGGGAATGGTGCCCATTCACCCCTCATACAACATGCCCCGATGGAGGACCTACAACACATGCCATTCTAGTTTTGAGGCACGAACTGTAACAGATGCACACGCAGGTCCCAGACGCTGTCCTGTGGGCCCATCTTGTGACAGGGACTGGGATGTCCCCCTGCCACCGCCAGCCTGAGGGAAACCCCAGCCTCTCTTGGCTCCCCCCGGTGTGGAGCAGAGTGGCTGCCGTGGGAAGCAAGCCCCACTCTTAGCAGCCAGTTGGGATGCCGTCCAAGACCCACAGGAACTGCTGGTAGAGCTGGGGGTCCATGCAGAGGTTGGCCGTGGTCCTGCTGGAGCTCGGGTACTCGCTCAGGAACCCCCAGGGAGGGCTAATGGTGACAAAGGGCACACGCCCCACTAGCCTGTCTGGTGGATGAGCAGGTATTTTAGCAGCAGTGACCACGCCCACATACATACCTGGGCTCTAGAGGTTTGGAAGGCTCTAGAACCGCAGAGAGTACAGACGACAACCCTCACCAGCTAAGTGGCTCCGCGCTCTCTGAGCCTTACGCATGTGTCTCCAGTGACGGGTGTTGGGGGCGGAGCTTGGGGACAGCACAGCCGGGTCAGCGTGCAGAAAGTCTTGCCTGGTGAGCACCTGCCACGTCAGACACAGGAACCAAATCAGAGCCTCAGGGCCCCTCGAGTGGCTGGTGATTTAAGCCGTGAGCGTTCCTACACAAGGGCTGTGCTATTGCTCCCGAAAGAGTCTCTCTCCCCCTGCAAGGCAGTGCTTTTGTTCTGGTCTTTTTGTAATTGCTGCAACTATTTTCGAAATCTTTTCTCGGGAGTTGTTTTCAGAACTGTGACCCATTCTTAGATTCTTCCATGGACACCTTGAAGGTAGATTTAACCCGGTTAGAAATAGCACAGAGCCCCCCGAGCCCCGCCATGGTGGTATGGAGGGTAAAGGAGCTGGGGATTTGGGAACTTTCCTCTTCTGGTGCTTGGTCATCGGCCTTGGGTTGTATTGAGTCAAACGCTGGAGTGGATTAAGGTCCCAGGTGTTCAGTATACTCACCTCCAGGAGTCTGCAGTCGGGGGTGGGGATGGGGATGCAGAGGGACACAGACCCAAGGTGCTGCTCCCCCAAACTCAGTCCCTTCCTACCCCTCCCTCTCTGGAGACACCCACCTGTCCCCACTGACCTGCAGTTCCTGCCATCAGAACAAAGAGCCCAGTGAGGCGGGACTGAACCTGGCCCAAAGCCCGGCCCACAGGAGGTGCTCACCAAACACTGAGTGAGTGAACTAGAGGCACCCCTTCGTGAGCACTCCTGGCAATCTGAAGAGGTTCTCTTATCTTATGCACGGTTCCCACAAAGGACTTGGGGACATGCATGACAGACAAGAAGGTGTGAGCTGCCCACGTCCCCCAAGTGCACACAGCAGAAACCGGCCTTCCAGTGTGTGCACTGAGGCTCTGCCTCTGCAGCTCTTCTTGCTGCACACGTGTGTGCCCATGCACTCGCACATTCCCATATACACACAAGGGTCTCACAACCAATATGACATGAAAGTGAAAGCTAGCCATCGACATAGAGTGGCTGGGAAATCCAGGCTCCCTCATTACTCATTTCCAATCTCAAAGCAAACACTGAAGCCAGGTCATTGGAAGGAGCTCATGAAACTCCAGCATCTGCCTCTGCAAGTGCACACACACACCCCCACACACACACGTGTGCATGTATATGCATGTGTGCACACAGACACTGTACCAGATCACTTTTCCGGCTCCCGGGAGAGCAGCACGATTGGCTCTGTCCACAACGGCACACATGAGACAACATAAGAACATGAGACTACTGGCCAGGCTTCATGGGATGAAGCATGATGACATCTATGGTCTGTGAGAGATCCATGCTGTGCTGGGGCCAGATGTGTGGGGCTGGGGCGCCAGGAGCCATGTGACTCCACACTCTGAGCATTGATTCCAAGGAGCTCTCAGCGGGAGCTTGACTGGGAGGACGGAGCTTGCCTCACTTGGCATGGACAATCTGGAAGCCTCCCCCACTCGTGGGAAGCCTGGGTGCCCTCCCAGTCATGCCTAACAACCCAAATGACCCAAGGGGGCGGACAGCCTGAACAGACAAGTCAACTGCCTAGGGCATCCTAGAGCTGCCAGTGGATGCTTGCTGGAACAAACCCAGGAGCCTGGCACCATGCCCAGTGCCCCCCTGCCCCTTGGGTGGGTGGCCTGGGCCAGAGGCTGAGGATCTTCAGCTCCTTCCAGGAGCCACTTCCCTCAGGCTGTCCTTCTGCTTCAACCCAAAATGGGGTGTGGGGACCGCCCGGGGAGGTTGACTCCAGCAGGAGCCTGGCCGCGGAAAGAGAGTGCCACGAACCCCAGAGGCAGGAACACAGACCCATCACACTGGGCCCCTTACATGTGGTCTCCCCCAGTCTCCTACAAGCTCCAGGTCAGGATCTCCAGGGAAAGGGATGGGAGGAAGAGCAAAGAAAACACTGACTCCGTGTGACAGTGGCCTTGGCCTGGCCCTTCCCCCAGCATCTCTGAATCCATGCCCAGGGGATGCTGAGTCTGAGTTCTGAGTTGATCTCAGACCACCTAACTGGCTCTAAAAGCTTCCTACAACTGAAAAGAGTCAGACCCTAGCTCAGAGACCCCACACTTGCCTGGCCCAGCCTCAGCCTCTGGAGAGGGGCAGCTTTCTCATTTACAGCAAGGGCGTGGGGCTGCTGCTGTCTCCGTCCCGGGGCCTTTAACAAGACCTCAGGTGAGGCCCTGGCTGCCTCAGGTGCAGAGGAAGGGCAGCTTCCCTCCAGGTCCCCAGTGGGGAGACTTCAGAGGCCTGCCTGCCTGCCTGCCTGAGGTTGAACCCACTTCCCAGCAGCTCCCAGAACAGGGGCCTGAGGGCCCAGACCCACCGGGTCACAACTCATGAGGCAAAGCTGATGATGACAGACCCGCTGAAGAAGCCGATCTGCCTGGTAGCCTCGGGCGGGAGTACTTGTGCTCACTGAGGCAGCGCTGGGGGCACGGAACAGAGGACAGAAGTTAGGGCACCTGAGGGTGGGGGTTAGAGCTAGCACAGATCCGAGAGTCAGCGTGGGCAGCTTCCAGGGGGACGTCCAGGCCAGAGAGCCCAGGGACGAGAGAGAGGAAAGACAATGGAAAGAGCTGTTTTGTTCGTAAAGGTGACATAACGGAGGGCTGGAGACCTGGAAGGAAGGGACGATGCCCGCCTCCTCCATAAGCTGCTGCCCTCCCCGCCCCACTAGCTCTCTCTTTCCCGGGGATAGAGGGTCTAAGTCAGTCCTGCAGAGGCAGGAGCACAGCTGGATCCTCGAGGAGAGAGAGGGCCTGCCTCCTAAGGCAGTAGACTGGTGGGGAGATGGGGGAGGGGGCAAGTCGGGGGAGGGAAGGTGGGAGAAGGAGAGTCCGTGGGCAAATGCATGGCAAGCCGTGAGAAGACAGAACCCGGCAGACCCACCCCAAGACCTAGACCCCACAGCAGGGAAGGGCAGTGGGTAAACAGGGCAGGAACTGGAAGGAGTGTTCAGATCCACACCCATCTGTCCCAGAAGAGGAGTGACTGACTCCTCCCATGGTAGGGGGACAACATTTGTTTTTCTGGTGGCTCAGACCTCACAGCTGGTACAGAAGCTCACTGTGGACACAGGCTCCACAGTGACTCCACAGGCAAACACAGACACTAAGAAGCGCCTGGTCCTCCCAGCGTGTGGACTCACTGGGAGTCCAAAGAAGCAGGTGCAGAAACCCGGTAGCAGCGTGCAGGGGAAGGCACACAGTGACAGAAGCCCTGGGGCAGGTGCTTTGCCCGCAGGCTTCTGGGAACTGGCCGCCAGTGGGGAGCGCAGGAGCTGGGTGCAGCCCTCTGGACTGGGTGGGGTGCAGGTGCAGGAGCAGCACAAGCACCTGCATGGGGACGATGTCGAGGCGCTGGCAGTGGCCCTGTGCCACCGGCAGCATCCTGAGCCTGGGGAGTCCGAGCACCAGGAGCAGCAGCACAAAGCCGGCAGCGTGGAGCTGGCAGCCATCCCTGGGAGAAGCAAGCAGGACACGAGGTTCCCCTGTAGAGGAGCCATGAGCAGGAGAGCACTGCAAACAGGAAGGCCAATGACTGTCCCCACACCTAGGCCACCACCAGCCACTGTCCTGCACTCAGCACCTCTATGCTTGGTGCGGAGTTGGACTCCAGGAAGGTGTCCAGGAAGCCCACAGCCTGGTTCTGCTGGGCCCAGAAGACAGCCGCCAGCTCAGAGTGCTTAGCAGCATGAAGGGCCTGTCAGACGCTGCCAGCAGCTGGTGGCCCAGGGACAGGTTCACCAGGAAAGCGTCCAAGATGCACGGGCGCATGTGCAGCCGTCTAAGTGCCGCGGAACAGCCCCAGCGACACAGTCAGCGGCGCTTTTCCCTGGCCCCTGGCTAGCGGCTGGCCAGGCTCCCAGGGAACAGTGGCGGCAGGTGCCCGCGCTCATGGTTCCACTCCAGGCGCAGGCGGGGAAAGTGGGGCGGCGGACGGGCGCGTTCTTGGAGTCCCAGAGATCCACCGCACACGATCACGGTACCACGGTACGGAGCGCCGCGCGAAAAGCGGTGGCAAGCACGGGGTCCCCGGCAAGTACGCAGCCAAGCGGGCTGCGCTGCGGAGCTGGCGGGCAGGCGGAGCGCAACGCACCGGTCACTTCCTGCGGCGCTGTCCAGGGTGCTGAACGCGCTTGCCGTCCCCCTGCCAAGGGCCAAGTTGCCCGCAGCACCATCCCGCAGCGAACCTAGGGGGGAGGGGGAGGGGTCCTGGGGTCACGGAGTTCTCTGCAGTCGCCACATGCAGCGGCTGGAGGAAGCTTCACGCCCTTCTGTCCCACACCAGGACGGTCCTTACAAGGGTCACACCTCCTCCTAATCCGGAGCTTCCTGGCCCAGCTGAGATGCTTAAAAGCTGTCCGCTTGTCCCTAGTTGTGTTGCCTTTTTCAGCGCACCTCCCCCTCCCCTGAGCTGGCACCAAACTGGAGTGATCCAGCAGTCTCGGGGCAAGGGAAAGCAGGAAAGCCAGCGGCTGAGGAGCAGGGAACTGTGTTGGATGGGCAGACAGAGCTACAGGAAGAAAGCCCAGGTGCACCTGGGTAGCGGTGCCCTTTCCCAGCCCCAGTTCAGGGCCAGGGATTGGATCTCTGTTTGCTGAACAAGAAGGGCAGCAATAAATGGAAATGGCATGGGAAGAGAAATGAGGGAAGGAAGATGAAGAAGGAAAAGTAAAGAGGAAAGGAAGAAGAAAGGGAAGGAGAGGTAAAGGAGAGAAAAGCAAAGAGGAGGAGAGAAGGAAAGCGGGACAGCCTGGGAGGCATGACTCCCTGCTTGGTGCAGTATGGAACCCCGTTTGGAGGTGAGATCTGCCTCTCCAGGTAGCTCTTGGAGGTCCTGGGAGATAGGGTCTGTCTCTCTCTCCCCCTTTGCTGCTGCCTTTGGGCTCCTGAACCTGTAGGAATCTTGCAACCCCTTCAGTGGCCAGTTGGCAGGACAAGAATGGAGGGAAGACACTTGGAAGCTGCCAATTTCTGGGAAGCTTTTTGGCAGCCCTGACATGAAAGGAGCCAGAAGGCAGTGGCCCTGCCCGGTCTTTCCCCACTCACCCACTCTCACTCAAAGGTTCTGCAAGCCTAGCCCTCTCCCAGGGACAGAGTGTGGCTAGTGGGGAGGGGGATCACCTTCATGGGGGTTTCCCTGGTGCCACTGCTATAAGGACTGGAGAGAACACAGGTGGCTGGGGGAATAGCATGGACAACCTGCATTGGTCCCCTCACCCCAGCCACATGGCCTTGGACAAGTCACTTCTTGGGTCTTCTTTTCTAATATGTATAACAGGGATATTAATAATTATCAATCACACCTGACTTATGTGGTTGCAATTAGGATTTAACTAATAAATATAGAGAGAAGGCTTCAAACAGTGCCTGGCATGCAGTGAGTAGTCAGAGAAATGTCAGCCTTTAGCATGACTCCATTTTATAGTTGGGAACAGGGAAACTTAGATAAGTCAAGTGTCTCTTCCAACCTCACATAACTAGAAACCAGGGGCTCTAAGAACCAAACTCAGTCCTTCTAGCTCTGACCCAACCTCCCGTCACCCTTCCAAGTGACCTCCTACAGAGAGGACATCACACCAATTCCAAGCCCAGTCTTTATCCTACAAAGGCAGTGACTTCCTCTCTCACTCTCTCTCCCACTAAATGCATTCAAATCCAAGAGAAATTCTCATCAGATCAGACCTTGTCTGACACCAGAGCTGTAACAACAAAGCTGTCCCTCCTGACTTTCCTGGGAAGAGCAGGCAGGTCTACAACCCCAGATGTCACCTGGGGCAGTGAAGGTGGCCATGACAACATGGCCGCAGGGGCTCCCCCAGTCCCTCCAAGCCTCCTGAGTGGCCATCTGTGGATCGGCGGGTCAGTGGAGACATCAGATGCTCCGTGGGGAGACTTCAATCCAGCCTGTGATAGCAGCTCCTGTGCCCTTTGAACATCTCCAAGGAGAGACAGATTCCAGGCAGGTTGCTTGGGGGGTCAAGAGCAGCATTCTGAGACATGAGTGCAGGAAAGCTTTGCCCATCGGTGTTACATAAAGGCAAGCCATCTGTTCACCCACAAGGATTTCTGGGTGCCCCACATGCATAACGGACTATGTCAGAGAGGACACAGACTGTGGAGATTAATAAGATTTGATCCTCACACTTTGATGAGCAGAGAGGAGATTGGACAACATAAGACCTGAAACACAAGCTCACTGACCACCTATAAGAAATAATGATTTTGGGGCACCTGGGTGGCTCAGTCAGTTAAGCGTCTGCCTTTGACTCAGGTCATGATCCCAGGGTCCTGGGATGGAGCCCCACGTTGGATGGAGCCCCACGTTGGTCCTGGGATGGCAGCCCCTCTGCCTGCCTCTCTGCCTACTTGTGCTCTCTCTCTCTCTGTGTCAAATAAATAAATAAAATCTTTTTTAAAAAGAGAAATGATGATCTTATTTTTTTAAGATTTTATTTATTTATTTGAGAGAGAAAGTCAGTGAGGGCAGAGGGAGAGAGAGACAAGCACACTGATCACGCATGTCCGGAGCTAAAATCAAGAGTCAGGGGCTCAGCCCACCGAGCCAGCCGGGGCCCCACTGATCTTATTCTTTTAAGACAAACAAATTGTTTCAATTATAATAAAATACTGTCACTTGTGAACCAACTCATTTCCACAAATGTGCCTTGGAAGTTTGTTATGTGCACTCAGGGAGGAAGAAAAACATGTGTAAGTAGAGAAAAGAGCAAGTACTAACTGAGGGTATTAAATTTTACCTAATTTTAAGCGTATTTCGTGATTGCGCTTATCTCTTTTAACTGTATTTAGCTCCACCACAGCCCCCGCCCCCAGGATGGGTATTCCTGTAGTAACTGGTACTCTGTTGATAAGATCACAGGGCTCAAACCCAGGGGGAAGGGGCAGCCCAGGCAGTGAGATCTGAGCCCTGAGGCTCTGGGGGACAAGAAGGAGTGCAAAACGCAAATATGGACCTCGATCCACCAGCATGGTCCCTCCAGTCCTCAGCCTTCCAGGCAAGCATCCCCAAGGAATAATCCGAAATATCAGGAAAAGTGCGGGGAAATGGAAGGCAGGAAAGAAAGAGAAGTGGAGGAATCAGTGCGCAGCAGGAAGCCAGCAAATCGTTACTAGGTCCCCCCAAGGCAGAGCGGGCTGCAGCGGTTCACAGGCGTCCGCAGGGCTCAGCCTAGTGTGTGCTGTTTGGTAGAAATCACAGGAAACACGTGGCCATCTCAGCACTAAGCAATGCCTGGGAAAGCCAGGATGTGATGTGCCCACCCACCAGGGCGGTCAGAGACATGGTGGGATTATGAGCACCTGGGTTTCGTTCTGCTTCCTCATACTTTTCTATAACTCCCGCATTTGCTGTAGAAGCAGGAGCTGCGTGACAATAGGAAATCGCACAGGAAGAAAGGTCCCATTGAAATCCTCTGTCAAAACTCCACACGGTGTTGTCCCTTTTTCAGCCCAGACTCTGCCCTCCATGACCAACTGGTTGGTCGGCTTTGGAGCATCTTGGTTTTATAAAACTGTGGTAGACATGACTGTCCCTGGAAGGGTAGGCAGGGAGCAGAGAGAGGAAGACATGAGTTGAAATTCCCCAGGCTTGCAGAGGGGTGGGTGACCTGATGGGCACGCCTTGGACACCACGCTCATCATCATAAATTAACTTTCCAGTCAGTTCCTTAGTGAAGCACAGAGGGTCCCAGGGCCCTGGGGAGATGGCATCTGTGCATGCAGGACAGAGATAGGAACAAGCCAGAAACCGGACATGACCCTGGTGGACAGAGGCTGTGGCAGAGAGAGATCCAGGGCTCCTCCAGGGCCCCCACGCGGCTCCTGACACAGCCTGGGTCTCCCCAAAGTCAGGACGACAAGACTCTGGCCAAGAAGGGGCAAGTACGAGATAAGTGGATAACGCAGACAGGTTGGTGGGAAGCTCATGGCTGTGGACCGTGACGGGGACAGATGTGAGGAAAGCTCAATGGCAGACTGTGTGAGCTAGGTCTGTCCCCAGGGCTGTAGGACAACGGCCGAGGGCTGTGGCCGGCCCTACAGGGGCTGTTTGGATCTTTGGTCTGGCGGCCCTGGAGGCTTTTGGGGTCTTAGCCTGTGCAGCCTGGGTTCCTGCTGCCCGGAGCTCTCCGCAGAGAAGAGCCCCACCCTGAGTGAGGAACCCGGAGATGGAGGAAGGGGAGTCTCAGAGAGGTCCCGGAGGTGGCCTGGCTCCTCTGCCTACCTGGGCCGCCTCCATTGGTCCAGAGACCCCAGAGCCTTTAGACCACAGGAAGCCTTTTGCCTGGTTTTTCCTCTGAAGCCCTTGAAAATCAGGGTTCCCTGCTCAGATGCCCCTGCTCTCCCATCCCACCCCTCCTCCTGCAAGAGGCAAAAGGAGAGCCTCCTCTTTCCTAAAACACAGGAACGGAAGGATTTCCGGCGGGGCTGACAACCTGACTCAGTGTCAGCCGGGGCCCAGTTTGTCTTCCGACAGCGGGCGAAGGCGGGGGGGAAGAAGGTTTCTGCTTTGGAGCCATTTGAGCCTGGACTCAGATCCCTGCTCTCGGGCCCTTCCGAGCAGGGTGAACTTAGACTCTCTGAACCTCTGTCTCCTCATCTGTGAAACGGGAACATGACGGGAACACCCTGAATGCTCGTGTCTCCAAAAGTCACGCGTGGAAACTCTACTGCCCAGGGAGGTGGCCTCAGGAGGCGGGGCCTCTGGGAGGGGCTCAGGTCCTGGGGCGGAGCCTCTGCTGTATTGCACATTCACTGGCACAGCTAGTCCCACCCACCCTCCATCCGTCTCCCAGAGGCCCCGCCCCCTGAGGCCATCACTGGAGCGGTAGGGTTTCCACGCATGACTTTTGAGGAAAAGGACGTTCAGAATTGTGCTCCCAATTTATAGATGAGGGGACTGCCTCAGGACGGCTCAGGGTTCCCTGCTCAGAAGGGACCGAGCCAGGATCTGAGCACAGATGATGAGCAGCCCCAGGCAGGGCTCAGCTTGGCAGACAGCCAGGTAAGCCCCAGTCCCCCTTCCGATGGTAAAAGCGGGGACAGCGAATGCTCACGAGCTGCTCTTTCCACCTCTTCCTGGCGGTCCAGGGAGGTGAGGGGCCTGTCCCCATGCTCCCTCTGCTCACACCTGTTCCCACAGGGCTTGCAGATCGTGACCAGAGGAAAGTGCAACAGAAATCACTTGAAAAATCGTTAATGCACTTTACAGACAACAGAAGGGTCTTCTTTTCCTTGTTTTGGCCCTGGACAAATCTAGTCCCAGAGAGGCCAGGGCACTGGCCTTGGCCCGCCTAGCCGGGAGGGGCCAAGTGCTTGGACCCTGGGGCCATGATGCCAGCATGGCAGGCCCCTCCACTGCTCTGTGCCTGGTGGCCAGATTAGGGGAATCCTGCTTGCAGCGCAGTCCAAAGCTTGGCCCCAAGAAGAGACCTCAAATTCCCTGCCACTTTGTACGTCATGGATCCCCCTGTTCCTTCTGTGGTGGGCACGGCTAAGCAGCACCTGAAATCCTGAAGCCCTTCGCCAGGCAGATACAGGCCCCTGCCCCAGGCAGCAGCCCCCACTGGTGACAGAGACGGGCACAGGTCACGAGCCCCCAGAGTGTGATGCGTGGTGTCATCAGTGATCAGGACTGCAGGGGCTGCCTGAGGGGAATAAGCATCTGGCAGTACAGGTGAGCTGGCTTAGACACTCGGTGCCTACGTGGCCTCGGACGGAAGGAACAATGGGCAAAAACTAATAGAAGCACAGGACAGGTGCTTTCTAACTGTGGGCGCCCCATTCCCTCCCCACGCCCAAGGGCGAGCACAGGGAGAGGTCACCACCAGCACATCCCGAGGTGGCTTGCGTTGCTGGTTAGGGGCGGGGAGGGTGGGCTCCCCACGCCATGGGAGTCAGCAGTGGCCTGTGGATCCCTGGAAGAAGAAGGGCCGGCTCCCGCCTACTGCTGCATCACTGCCTCATCCATGGGGCCCAGCGGCCAGAGTCCAGGAGGGGCAGCCAACAGACCCCTGTGCCCAGTGAGGCCAGGGTTGGAGAGGAGCAAAGAGGGGTCCCCCAAGCTCTTAGAGGGGATCACATCTAAGCCAAGAGCTGTGCTCGGATGGTTAGCCAAGTGGAGACCATGGAATGTTCTCAGCAAAAGGGATCGTGTGCATGCAGGAAACTGAGAGGCACCCTACTTGGTAAGGAACTGGGCTTGGTTCCCAAGGTGGGGGGCTCCTTGTGCTGCTCTCTGTTGCTGTGCTGGCAGGGCACAGGGCACAAGCTACCCCACTTGGCCTAGAGAGGAGACAGCAGACCCCAGCCTGGGCCCCAGCAGGGAAGGAAGGTCACGAGTCCCATTTCACAGATAGGAAGACTGAGGCCAGCGGCGGCCTCTTCCTTCCTCGAGTGGCTTCCTTTGGATTATATCGACTTTGAGGCAAGTCATTTCTTTGTTTTCATAACAGGAAGAACCCTCTTCAGATTGAAATTCCTTCCAGGAACCCTGCTTTCTGCTTCCTCAGGGAGAATGGTCAGGCCACCCCCGTGCTGAGAAAGGAGGTTTCTCATCGCTGTCCCCAGTCCCCTGCACCACTCGCTCACCCCGGGCCTCACTCCTGGCCCTTTCGACCAGCCTGACGGGGAGGAAATCTCACAGGTGCTCTAAAGGAGAGAAAAGGTCAGGGCAGGGAGCTGGAATTGCCGAAAGGGGGACTGGGGGCTGTGACTGTACCGACGCCAGCAAACAGAGGAGGTGACACGTTGTTCCAGCCTCCCAGCGATTGCGGTTACACGGGGAAGAAAGACAACTGAGTTCTGCACCCTTAGCTGGGAATGCAGCTCCTGGAGATCAAGGAAGGTGGGCAGCTCCTGGAGATCGAGGAAGGTGCCCTACACTGTTGTGGGCACTAAAAAATAGGCTGATTCGTTAGCTGGGGGACCCACCGGGTTCCATTTGGGCAGGTTTGGATCTATGCACCTGAGAACCCAGGTGTCCAGGCTTCTTACTGAGCTGATGAAACGGAGAAGACACATGAGATGGCGTAGCCCATGTTACGTAGGGTCTTACTCTGAACCTGTGTGTGTGCGCGTACCTGCATGCGTGTGCTGGTAGGTGAGGGTGTGGGCAGAGGGGTGTGGAGGTGAGCATGTGTGCAGGTAAGTGTGGAGGTGAGCATGTGTGCATGTGTGCATGGAAATGAGCGTGGTGCAGAGGTGCATGGAGATGAACATGTGTGCAGGGGTGTGTGGAGAAGAGTGTGTGTGCAAGGGGGTGTGAGTGTGGAGGTGAGTGTGTGTGCAGGGGGTGTAGGTGTGAAGGTGAACGTGTGTGGAGGTGAGCGTGTGTGCAGAGGGGTGTGGAAGCGAGCGTGTGTACAGTTGTGCATGGAGGTGAGCATGTGTGGAGGGGGTGTGGAGGTGAGTGTGTGTGTGCAGGTGTACATAGAGGTAAATGTGTGTGCAGAGGTGTGTGAGTGTGGAGGTGTGTGTGCAGGGGCACGTGGAGGTGAGCGTGTGCATGTGGTGGGGGGTGACTTGTGCGCCCAGAGAAAACATGACATGACGTTCACCAAAAGATTCAAGGTCGACTTCTCTAGGAACAGGATTTTTGGCCTGATTCCTAAACATCCTATGTGATCTCCTGCCTGTATCTTTCTCCTCATTGTGACGTGCATGTCCCATGTCAAAAAACAAAAACTGCTCTTTTCCAGAGACTCCGCCGCAAGGCTGCCCTCAGTGGAGCTGCAGGAACACATGTCAGCTGTTTGTGGTGTTGTCGGTCTGGAAGAGCAGCCAAGGTCCCGTCCACTGGGGTCTGCGTTGTGAGGCTGGAGGACCCTCTCCCTGCAGCCTCCCTCCAGGGGGCAGCCCGGCTAGGGGTCCCAGCCACCCCATGCACAGGGGGAGTTCTGAGGAACATATTAAAAATTCATAATTCAGCCCACACTGTAGAGACCCTCGGCAGGAGCAGGGATGGCCTCTCTGAGGAGGATCCAGAGGGACCTGACAGGGAGCAGACGGGGAGGGGGACATGCTCTGCTGAAGGAAGTGACACGGCAGGGGGAGGGGCCTCGGGGGCTCGCGGACGACCCACAGGCCCAGACAGTGGCCTTGCAGTGTGTTCTTGTCTCTTTCGCAGGACACGTCACCCACAGCAACATTATTTGCTGTTTGTGGGTCACAAGTGTGGGTGGCGCTCACAGTCCTACGTGGCGGGGGTGCGACCCACATCGAGCCTAGTCCCCTCAGCATCCAGGGTCACTCTCAGGCCTGTCCCTGGGACCCTCTGCCTCCAGAGCCAGGAGCATGGCCCATTCCCACAAATAAGCCCTTTGGGAAGAAGGGATGTTCCTGATGAGGTCAGGCCCACCAGGATGCCCCTTTCGTTAAAGTCAGGTTCCCAGCCTCACCCGCATCCTGGGTGAGACGATGATCCCGGCATGCATGCAGGGGCAGGACCCAAGGCAGCCGCCCTCTGCCAGAACAGTTCTAAGCACTTAGCCCAGATTAGTAGGGCTGTGGTCAGTGGTCTCGGTGTCCACTTCCGGCCAGGCCAGCCAGAGCCTGAGGGCGGTGAGCCCAGAGATCAGCAGGGGGCATGGTTGCAAAGCCACTAGCCTCCAGGCCCGGCCGAGGAGACCACGGCCCAGCGCCCTCAGGGCTGACCGCCCGCAGTCCCAGGAGCACAGGGTTGCCTGAAAAGCTTCCAGGCCATCTATTTGCCACCCTTCCCTTGCTGGAGGCCCTCCCGGGAGGGGCAGCTAATGTAGGGAACAGCTGGTGGAGAGGCTCATCCACCCTGGGCTTGGCCGCTGAGGTGTGGCAGCTTGGCTCTGGGCCGTGGGACCCAGGCCAGGCCCCAGCTCAGCAATCCTGGGATGCCACGGCCTGCCCTCGGCCACGCTGGATCCTGTCACTCCTTTCACAACTGAGAAACCAGGGCCTGAGGGTTCTAGACTCTCCGTGCATTTCTCCCTCGATCTTCACGTCCACTCTGGGAGAAAGGGGGTATCGTCTGCTTTCACAAACATGAGGAAACCAAGCCTTCACTCAGAAGGTGAGTTAGGACAAGCTTCTGGGTCCCTGTTACATTCAGTCAACATGCGTGGACTGGGCACTGGCTCCAGGCTGGCACCATCTGGGCCTGGGGGCATGGATGCAGATGTGCTCTGGTCCCTGACGTCCATGGCCCACGGCGGTGACTCAGGCACAGCGGGGAGAGGGCAAGGGGGTGAAGGGGGCCCTCGGCCTCACAGATCCTGTTGCCTGCAGGCCACATGCAGAACACACTGGGAGTTTCCTGGGGACCCCCAGGGATCCACCTTTTCTCACACCCCCACTAGCCTGCATGGACCTGCCAGGAGTCTGACTGGCCGAGGCTTGACTCTGTCCAGTGGCCCTGCTCAGTTACCCATGCCCCCAACCCCCCTTGTCCCCTTGCATAGCTCTTCAGTCATGCTCACTGGGGTGGCTCCTCCCCCTCCTGCTCAGCACAGATGCAAGTCCTGTCTATCTCCTTGGACAACAGCCTTCACTTGGATGCCTCCAGGAATGGTAAAGTGACCCATCCCCTATTCTAATGTTTTGGACATTCTTCCTCTTAATCTCAGGTCTTTGTGTAGGCCCTTCCCTCTGGCTGGAGTATTGTCCCTGCTCCACCCAGTGTCCACTGCTCAGGCTGGCTCTGACCCTTCTTCAGGTCTACTCTAGGAAATCTCAGATTCTTCCTCAGTTGGGGGGACATGTCCTCCAGGGACCCCAACAGTCCCATGCCCTGACTGTGATGTCACCACTACATAATTACCTGCTTACATTTGGGGTACCCCCTCTAAGCTCTGGGGGCAGGAACTATATAATGGCACCACCATGCTCCAATGCCAGGCCTTAAGCCACACCCTTGAAGTCCCCATTATTAACTCACATTCTCCCCAAGAAAGCCACACAGGAAGTCGTTATTCCCAGTGGGAAGAGAGCCAGCTTCCCTGTAGGCATCCCCCTCCCCAGTGGAGTGGACATCAGTAAGTCAGGGACAAAGCAGCTGCTGGCCGCCAGCAATGCTGTCCTTCCAGCCACTGTACTGAACAGTCCTTTACCATCCCAGCCTTATAGATAGAGTACTTGAGTCTCGGGTTTTTAGTTGATAATGGAAATCAGCAATCAGGATTTGGCTCAGCTAGATGGGAGAGAAAACCCAGACGAGCAGAGAAATAAGGAAGAGTTTTGTCTCTCCTATAGTAAAGTCCAGAGGGGGAACATCCAGGGCAGAGGCAATGGGCAGTCACAAGATCATCCAGGACCCTGGCTCCAACCTTTGGTTCCGTCATCCTTACAGAGCAGCTTACATCTTCAAGGTCACCTCCTGGTCCAAAATTGCCACTGGAGCTCCAGCCATCACATACAAATTCCAGGCAGAAAGGAGAAGGAAGGGGAAGAAGGCAGAAGGGATATATACAAATAGCCCAGTCCCTTTGAACATTTCTCGGTAGCCTATCCAAGCAACTCCTGTCACCTCTCTTTGACCACTCTGGGTTACAAGGGAAGCTGGGACATGGAGTCTTCCAATGAGCGCATTACCACTAGGTTGATTGCTCACCCTTTTGCTCTCAGCTTCATCCCTGCTCTGTGTCATGGGGACAATTCTCAGGCTCCCAGGCCAGGTGGCCTTCAGGTAGACTCTAGCGGTGGAAGATGTGGCTGGGGGAGGGGAGAAGCAGACTATCTGCTCTTTCCAGGGTCACGTGGGATCTCTGGATCCCTGCAGTAACAGCTGTAACAGCCTCGGTGCTGGTCCCAGCGGGCCATGTCTGCAGAACTCCACCAGTAGGCATGTACATGGGCTCAGCCACCGGAGAGAGCAGCCCTGATCTCAGGGCATCAAGCTCCTGCCACTTGCTCCCCCAGCCTTTCCAGCACTCAGTGACCAGCACCTTGTATTAGATCCTGTCTGAAGGACCTGGATGCGCTTCTGTTTTCCAGACCAACAGTGGCAGGGGATGAAATCAGTTTGTATTGGGAAGAAATCGGGACAGCAGGCAGTGAATGGGCAACTCTCAGTGTCCTCCAGCCGCAGTGGGGAAACAGGGTCCCCACGCCCAGCGCCCTGCAGTCCCCATTCTGACTCACTGCCTTATTAGGACAGGAGGCCGCACATTGCATTTCATTTTGTTCAATTTATGGCTGGACCTAAAACAAGCAGTTTCCCTACCGTCGCAATTTCTGGTGTTCTGTGTGCTCACAGACTCTCAGGCCACTGCCCCTGCCCATGATAAAGGAGGCAAGAAAAGGAAAAGCTTTTCCCAGGCTCATCGGCAGAGAAGGTGGCTCGGGCTTGGTAATGCCATCCCCGCAGTGAATTAACCAAGAACAGAGAAGTTTGTTTCTTCACAAGATGCCAGGCTGTGTAATCAGGCTCTGGGTTACCAACAGATTTTGAACATATCATAAGAAACCTCTACCTTCCGAGAAGATCTCTGATTGCCTGTAGATCCTTGGAAACCCCACAGCCAGCCCAAACAGAAGGGGGACTGTTTTATTGGTTGGATGCTCCCAGGAGTAACTGTCACCTGCCTATCAATCAGGCAGTGCCAGCACAAGCTGAGCTCTCCGCCCTGCTGCCCATTGAGGGACAGGCTGCAACCCTTGGTAACTGCACTGCTAGGTTCTTCTGCTACCTCTGGGGTGGGGGTGGGGGGGGCAAAAACCAGCCACTCAGGCTGCTGAACCCACAACACATTTGGACTCAGATGTGCAGGCTGGACATGGGGTGGGGGACACGGGGCACCTTGTCATCATCACCCGGCCACCTCCCCCTGCCAGGTGGGGGAGCACAAGAGAGAAGCTGAGTAAGAGGGAATTGCAGGGGAATTAGGGAATGAAGGACTGCTTGTGAGAGCCGCATTAGATAACTGCCGGTGCCTTCCCGTGCCCCGGGCCTCCTGCTTCCAAAGGTGCAGCGGGCCCAGTGGGGGCTGTTTGCCGATGTTGGGCCCAGGGCCATGCTGCCTTCAATACCGGGATTTCTTGAGGGTCTGGAAGAGCAGCTGGGGACCCTTTCTGGAAGGGGTCCGTTCAGCCATTTATCCTGTCGTTCAATACCCCGTGTTGGGTCCCCGGGGCAAAGTAGGGTGCAGGAAGGGCACAGACTTGGTGCTCCCCTGTTCAGCAGTGGGGTTCCGGGTGCCTGTTCCATGGGGCTGTTGATTGGACGAATGACAAAACCTCCCATTCCTATAGGGGTGTTTACCATCTGGGCCTGCACATCAGCTGTGCTCAACAAGCCGACAGAACACAGCCTAATCTGAGATGAGCAGGTGGTCTGGGGGCAGAAGCTGGGCCGGGGGGGTGGGGCAAGCAGCACAAGGCCCAGCTGGAAGACAAGGTCCTAAGGTGTGGGCGGGCCACCTGACTCCCCTCCCTGGGTGGTGTGCTGGCAAACCTGTTCCCAGGAAAACCAAGAATGAAGAGCCCTGATCTGTAGCCCTTGTCAGTTTCCTTGGTGCAAACCCAGCTCCCTTGGCTGATTCCAAGCTGGGGGTCATTTAACAGTTCCTCCCCGTGTTCCTCAGGACTTAGCATCTGTCCTCTAGAAGATGAAGGCCATGCCCCCAGCAGCATCCCCCAGCCATTTGTCCAGACCATCCGTCCACCCGACCCCCCAACTCTGTGACACACAGCCCTCATGCATCCTCAGCAGCCAGGCTCCTAGCTGCCTCCAGAAGGCTTTTCCAAACCATGAGATGTCCCAGATTCCTCGAGGGGCCCATGTCACCAGAGGGCTGGGACCTCTGCTCAGGGCAGGACCCCCCCCCCCCCAAGAGGAGACTGTTTCCTTTTTGTCCCTCCTGGGTCCAACGGAAGGAGGAGACGCACCTGCACCAAGTCCCCCCATGCTGTCCCAGGCCCCAGGTTGCACCCTCGCCCTCAGAGCCCATTTCACAGGTCAGGAATTAGAGGCTCCCAGGAGTGAAGGGTGTCCACTTGGCCTTGATGGCAAAGCCAAGATCCCAGCCTGGGGCTCAGGGTCTTTCCTGCACCCCTCCGCCTCCCAGAGGGAGAGGAGAGCAGAGCCTGGGAGTGAGTGGTCCAGTTCTGAAGCGTAGCCAAGATGCACCCCATCCTGACCGCCCAGCCCACGGGCTCAGCCAGTCCCACAGTCCGACCCAGCCACCCCACCAGGCAGCTACCTCCACTCTGGGCTGCTTGGTCTCAGCAGTCGCTTAGGTTTCCACGATCATGCTGCCACCCCTGCCCTGACAAGGGTCCCCAGACAGTCAAAGCCCCCGTGTCCGCCACAGGCCAGAGCCTGTTGGGGGCAGCCCTGTTGAGCTACCTGCTTCCAGCCATTTCTGTTATGACCAAAGCCCTGGATGGCTCCCGGAAGCCCTCCTGGCTGAAGGTCAGCTTCCCTGACTCTGGGTGTCTGTGGAGAAGAGGGACCTGTGGCACGGATGCCAGGGCAGCAGGGGTCTCATTGGACACATCGCCCAGGGTTTACGGGCTCCATTGAGACTTTAGTTCTCCCTCACAAGCCAAGAGGCAGTGTTGCTGTGTGAGTGACCTGTTTGAAAAGTGTCACAGAGAGACAGGGCTCGGGGGAGCAGGGAGGATGACAGCGAGGCGAGAGTGGGGAGCAGGGCCTCATGGGCAGGCACAGCCGCAGTGAGAGGTCGGGAGGCTGGCTGCAGGATGTCTGGGAGTAGAGCCGGACGCTGTCGTGAGGATTGGGAATCACGTGAAGTCACGAGCAGGTAGTGGGCTGCTGTCCAAACGTCCACTCAATCCCCCCGCCATGCCCCAGGAAAGGGTTACCACTCTTGCGATCCACACAAGGCTTCGGGACAATTTCAGCCCCTCAGTCTGCAGGCCTACCTCCTTTGCTGTGACCTAGGCTGGTGGCCTGCTGCTGGGACACACCCAGCATGACCCCATGGAAGTAGGACAGGAGAGGAATCCAGACTCCTGGCACTGTGACCTCCATGTCAGCCACGGCAGGTGCCTAGGGTCTGACCTGGACATTGAGCCTGGAACCCCCACTGCCCAGCCTCAACCTCCAACATTCTCTCTGCCTGGCTCCTGCTGGGTGTCCTTTCAGGCCTCACATGCTGGCCCTCAAATCCCCGGGACCCTGTCGCCACCTGCCCACCCAGCACGTCTCCTCCTCCCACCGGCCTCCCCCTGAATGTGTTCTGGGCTGGACTGTTTACAAGGGCAGGTTTGCTGCAGCAGGGCTCCTAGAGGCCAGTGCTTCCAGAGGTTGGTGCTCTGGGAGGGCTGTTCTCCTGGAGGGCAGTGCTCCCAGAGGTCAGCGGCCACGCCTGCTCCCCTAGCCCAGGGCACCCCACAGAGCTGCACTAGGGTTGGCTCACTGAGCTCCAACCGTGGAAACTGCCCACTGCTTCTGTGCAGAAAGGGACAGAAGGCCTTGGAGCATCTCTGCTTGGCCATTGAAGAGTCACCTGAACCGCTGTCCATAGCTTGTTATTGAATTCCAACATTAATTAACGAACAGCATTGTGTTCGTTTCCGGTGGACAATATGACGACTCGATTCTGTACATCGCCCCGTGCTCACCACCAGTGTGCTCTCCAGTCCCCACCACCTCTTTCAGCCACTGCCCTGCCCACTGTCCTTCTGGTGACCATCTGCTTGCTCTCTTTAGGTAAGAGTCTATTTCTTGGTTTGGGTCATTTTTCTCTTTGTTCATCTGTTTTGTTTCTTAAATTCCACAGATGAGTGAAATCACGTGGTCTTTGTCTTTCTACGATTAATTTATTTCACTTAGAATAATACCCTCTAGATCCATCCACATTGTTGCTAGGGGTGCATCTGTCTTTTCAAATTAGTGTGTTAATGTTCTTTGCATAAATACCCAGTAATAGAATTGCTGGGTCATAGGGCTGCTCTATTTTTAACATTTTGAGAAAACTTCGTACTGTTTTCCAGAGTGGTTGCACCAGCTTGCATTCCCACCAACATTGCACGAGGGTTCCACTTTCTCCACATCCTCGCCAACATTTGTTGTTTCTTGTGTTTTTTATTTTAGCCATTCTGACTGGTGTGAGGTGGTATCTCATTGTGGTTTTGATTTGTATTTCCCCGATGCCGAAGGATGTTGAGCACTTGTTCATATGTTTCCTGGCCATCTGGATGTCTTCTTTGGAGAAATGCCTGTTTGATACCTTCTTCCCATTTTTTAATTTGTTAAAAAATGATTATTTATTTTGGGGGTGTCGAGTTGTATCAGTTCTTTATGTGTTTTGGATATTAACTCTCTCTGGATATGTCCATTGTAAATATCTTCTCCCATTCAGTATGCTGCCTTTTTGTTTTGTTGATTGTTTCCTTTGCCATGCAGTAGTTTCTATTTCGATGTGATCCCAACAGCCTGACTAGAGACAGAAGTCATATACCTCAGTGGTGGCCCTACCCCACAAGCCATGCTGCACTGGGGTTGGAACCTGCCATACGGTGAAAGCACATGGTCAGTCCTCCTGTCTGGCCCACTTCCTCCTAGTACCCACCTGACACAGTTCCCAACATCTGGTTTGCCTCAAGCATTGTTCTCAATTCCTCCGACAACCCATTGGGACAGGGATGCTCTGAGCCATCTCATGGGCTTGTCCTTGGTGCTGCCTGACCCCAAGACCCCTGTGTCCTTGAGCAAGGCACTCCCCTCCAGGCGGGGATGTGAGCTGGGCTGGACGCCCCCATCCTGCCTGCCCAGCATCCAGCCCACAGTTCAGGCCAGACTTTACCTGGTGACTCATCCTCGCCATTGGCTACTACCTTGGTGGGGTATGGGTCAGGGACCTCCTCTTCCCTGCCTGGCAGAGAGGGCTCACAAGACCAAAGCCAGGTTACTCACTGCTCTCCCAGGTTACTCGCTACTCCCGGATCTACAAAACACTGTGCACTCATAGTGAAACTGTCTCAGAAGTCACACTGAGTCACTCCCACCCCTGGGGTCCCACTCCAGCCCCGCCCTCCCACCCTCTTCAAAGCGGGGATCCTTAGCATCTTCCTGGCTTCTATTAATGTCTTGATATGCTTCCAGTACATACCACTTTGACTTAAGTTTTCCAGAGCAATTCCCACTATTTGTATTTTTTAAAAGATTTTATTTTTATTTATTTGATAGAGGGAGAGAGAGGGAGGCAGAGGGAGAGGGAGAAGCAGATTCCCCACTGAGCAAGGAGCCTGATGCGGGCCTTAATTCCAGGACCCTGGGATCATGACCTGAGCTGAAGGCACTTAACCGGTCATGATGTCTTCTCTGTGGGATCTGTAGCTCTCATTTCAGCTTGCTCAACACCTCACATTGGGCTTGGACCTGCAGCTGCCAGAGAATGTGCCTTCTCCAGAGAAAAGGAGGGGGAGTAGGGCTTTTGCTGTGCCTCAGAGCCCTTGCCAGCACAATCACAGTCCTCAGGGGGGAAAGTCAGCCCTGAAAAAAGATGAGGAAGTAACAGCCTCCCTTTCCTCCCTATCCCCCTGCCTACTGCTCAGGCCTGGTCCCTGGCCCTGCTCCTAGAGGCTCCATGGGGAGGTGGTCCTGGGGAGCCCCAGAGGGATGGGGAAAGGCCCAGCCCAGAGCCTCTCTGTGGCCTTAAGCTCAGCTGCAGTCAGGGCCCACCCATCTGTTCAAGTCTCATCAACTATGATGCATCTCCACACACCTGACTACACAGACTTTCCTCTTTCCTGCTAAACAACTTCTCTGTCAGGACCTTCCAAATGCAGTCCACCTGCAGAGATGGTACTGTCTTAACCAGCACCCAGGGAGGGAGGGGCCAAGGCAAGTGGCTGGTGGGTCTGAACAAAACAGAAAAGCTAGAAATTAGCCCCAGACACTCAGGTTCCAAAACCATTAACCTTAACTAACTCCCATGGATGAGGGAGCCATGGGACCCAGGAAGCAGCAGAGCCAGTCCAGGAGGGGAGCAAACACAGTTGCAGAAACCTGAAGTGCAGCAGACCTGAGGGGCAACCTAGGCAGGGTGGAGCTGTAGGTAGAAGGCCCCAGGAAAGAGGTTTTTAAAAATGACCAGGAGGTAACCTGATGCACTTGGCCACAGTGTAGGGAGTTTAGGGATAAGTTAGTGATAAGTACGTGAAAAAGCAAGCAAATGAAAAATACAAGGCAAGTGCCAACTCCAGGCAAGCGAGAAGGCTGGAAAGTCAATATAATCATGGCCTATTTCATGTCCATAGGTGAGGGGCATTTTCTAGGTCATCACACCGACAACACTGAACACTGGCTAAGCCAAAACTGTGCCGCAACTTCTGGGAGAGGACGTAGAAGGGAGGGAAAAGAAGAAAAATACCCGTCTTCCATAGGAGGAAGCCAGGAATAGTGTCTACAGTTAGGAAACTGAGAAATAGCAGCACTTTTCAAGTGGGGGAAGGAAGATGCCATGGCAGACACACAGCTAATTTTGCCAATACCCAGCAAGACTGAACATTTTGTGAGATTTTTACCAAGCAAAGCATCAATATTTTCCATAAACAGGGTGTTTCATTTTCCCTGTTTGGATGCTCTGAAGCCCCAAGAAGGAAGATGTGTCCTAAGGGTGCCAGACTAAAGTCAATAAAGAAATGGACAGTCTTAACCATGAGCACAGCTTTCCTGGGGCCTCTGGAATGTTCTTCCCAGCATCCAGAGAGCCATGGCCAAGGGTGTGGACACCTGGGGACCATGGCAGGGCTTGGTCGTGAGAAGTTGGGTCTGGACCTGCTTCCTGATGACCTTAGTGTCAGAAGCAGACCTGAGAATTGGCCCCTCCCACAAACCAAGACCCTGCCTCATCCCACCTATCCAGGTTGCCCTTAGCAGGAGAAGACAGGCGGCAAGCTCAGAAGAGGCTCCCAGCTCCTGGACCTCACAACTGGGTGGAGGGTGTGGGTGAAGCAGTATGGGGAGTGGAAGAAACGTTTGCAGGTGGGCAGACCTGGGTCTAGCCCTGGCCCTGCTGGGGGCTGCCTTGGGTCCCAGGCAACACTACTTCCTTCTGAGCCTCTTCTTTTCCTGATGTGTTATGGGTGCCCCCCTAGGAAGCTACAGAGGACTGGAAGGGCTCATATGGGTAAAGCCAAGCCAGTCCATGAGAAGCACGCAGCCTTTACATCTCTGCATCTTGGGTCCATCATGTTTCTGAGTTTGGCATCTGGAGGAACTTGGCAAATGTCTAATAAGTGAATGAATGGACAGGTGAGTGAATGAATGAAGGGCTAGAACCAGGCAGCCAGGCTCCTGGTCCAGGAATCTTAATGGCATCCTTGCTGCTACCTCAGAAAGAACTTCCAAGTGGCTTTCACTTCTTTGATTGTGAAATTCTGTATTTTCAATGAGCACCATCCTTCAGAAATTGCCGGAAGGAAGCCAGTGCCCCCTGCCCCTCAGCATTTCCCTTGCACTGTATGGCTGACTGCATCCAGCTAACTCCAATCTGAGAAGTGTGGGAAGATGCATGAGTTGTCAGTGTTCTGGATGAATCATCTGAGACCCTAGGTTGGAAGTGGGCAGAGCTCGCAAAGGCCCCAAGTCTACGGGCCCTGAGCACCACAAGCCATCCTGCTGTCGCAGTCCCCGCCCTTCTCTCTGCTCAAGGCCAGGAACCGGCTGAGGATTCACCCCTGCACTGAGGGTCTCCCAGCCAGCTGCTAGCACAGAGCGTGCTTCTGCTGCCTGGCCTCCCTGCCTGCCATGGAGGGGGTCTTTGCCCGGTGCTTGTGCCCATAGCCTCCTCTGTTTGAGGAGGAGAGAACCTCCCTGCTTCTCTTCTGTGTCGTGTTTTCCACAAATAGGTCTTTCACTACACTCTTCAGAATATACAGAGGTTTCAGGACTGGCTAGGTGCCTGTCTGTCCCTTCTCCTTCAGGCCCATGACCGTGCTGTCCACACAGAACTCGCTGAGGATTTTCCCACTGGCCCTGTTCTTCCTCTCACCATTTTTACCTTTTTTTTTTGTTTTTAAAGATTTTATTTATTTATTTATTTGACAGATCACAAGTAGGGGGAGAGGCAGGCAAAGAGAGAGGAAAGGAAGCAGGCTCCCTGCTGGGCAGAAAGCCCGATGTGGGGCTCGATCCCAGGACCCTGGGATCATGACCTGAGCTGAAGGCAGAGGCTTTAACTCACTGAGCCACCCAGGAGCCCCCATTTTTACCTCCTTATAACCTACAAGTTTGACCACGTATCCAAATTCTTTTCCAACTCATGTTGAACAACTACACAGAAAATCTTGCCTCCTTCTGTCCTGGGACCTTGGTGTCAGTCTGTTGCCAAGAGATTCCTTGAGGGATTAACTCGGGCTTATCTTTTTTCCTTCTCCCATTTTCATATTTTATTTCTTCTTTACAAGCTGCTCTTACATCCCATGGCCAGTGACTTGTTTAGAGTCGTATTAGCAATCAGACCCCTGATCCTCATCTATCAGAGCACACATTGGGTCTCACTCTCCTGGGAGCTCAGCTGGGGGCCAGGCAGGGGCTGGCATCAGCACAGTCACCAGGGGTCCGGGGCTTGGTGATGTGTGTGTCAACACCCAGCTGGTGGAGGGAGTGAGAGGGATACACACAGCTCTTTCCAGCTACTCAGGCCCAACTTCCTGGAGCTTTCTTGTGCAAAGGGCAAGGAAGGCAGAGTCTGGCGGTGCAGCTTGCAATCCCAGCTCTGCCATTGTGAGTCACTCCCTTAGATTCTCTTGAGCCTTGGTTTTCTAAGTGTTCTTCAGTAAAGACCGCAGACCCTGAGAAGTGATAGGGACGGAGAGTGTGAACTATGGTCACATGTGACTGAGTGCCATGTGGGCATGGGGAGGGGGCCAGGGAGAGAAGAGTGGATGGGTTGGAGGGAGAGGAGGGGAGAGAGGATTTGTGATGGGTGGGGCGGGAGGGAACAGATCCCTCTGGAAAGAGTCAGAAGCTCAGCCTGTCTCAGAAGTCCCACAGGTTGGGCTGCCGGAGGGAAGGAGAGGTGACAGGAAGGTAGGGAGTTTTCAGTCAGGGAAGGAGCAGCTCCTGGGGTTGGGCACCTGGCTGAGGGAGGTGGAGGGAGAAGGGGGTGCTGCAGAGGGGAGAGTGCCAGGCACCAGACCCCCATCTGTGCTGGCCTCTTGGGCTGTTTCCTGCTGTCTCCCAGGTGACAGGATCCACTGCACTAACAACAGGCCCCAGGAGCCCACAGGTGTCCACACCTCCCTCTCCCAGTCCAAGGAGCCTAAGTCTCTGGAGCAAGGGACAAAGCTGATTGCTTGGTGTCCTGTCCTCCCACAGTCTGGCCCGCACTCAGCATAGCTCCAGGAGATGTGCAGCAGGTCAGGCAAACCCAGACTGAAGAGAGGGCCCCTGAGAACCAGAAAGCCCCCAGAGACATCATAAAGAGGAAGGAGCTTGGATTCTGACACCAGGGGCTGTTCCTGAACCCCCAGGCCCACTCCTGAGCTGCTTATGTGTGCATATGTGTAGACAGTGTGCTAGGACTGAGGACTTGGCTGAGTGGAGACCACCTCTCCAGACCCAGATTGGCCACTGGGTGGTGCACGCAGGACAAGTCACATCCAAGACTGGAAACGGAGCCCGTGTTAAAGATATTAAACCTTGACCCAAAGGAACTGTGGGAGACTGTGGGCTGGACCCAGCTAGATCCATCCCCAGTTACTACAAAAATATGGACATTCTTCATAATATTTAAACAAGACCCAGAGTCATATAACATAATACTCTAAATGTCCAGGATGTAATCCAGAAGTACATGGCATACGAAGAACCAGGAAAATTTCAATTTGGTGGGAGAAGATCACCAGCAGACAGGAAAGCCACGAAGACTCAGATATCAGCACTATGACAACTTGAAGGCAGGATCACAAAACTAACCCAGGAAGAAAGCATGAACAGGACTGAAATGAAAGAAACGATTTTTTTTTTTTCAATCTCAGCAAAGAAAGACAAGATGTAAAGAGAAACCAAATGAAAAAAGTAAGGCTGAAAAATACAGGAATCAAAATTTAAAACTCATTGTAGGGGCTCGATGGTCAGAGAGAAATGACAGAAGAAGAAGCTGGCGAATTTGGAAATGGAGCAACAGAAATTACCCAGTATGAACAGAAGAGAACAAAAGAGGTTAAAAAAATGATTACAAAATCCAACGTCCTTTCATGAGAATAACACCCAACAAACTGGGCACAGGAAGGAACTTCCACCACCTGATAAAGGGCATCCACAGAACGGTCACCCACAGTGACCATCACGCCTAACAGTGATAGGCTGGCTGCTTCCCTGAAGATCAGGCCACTTCCATTCAAGGTTGTACAAGGGCTCTAGCCAGGCAATGCAAGGAAATTACAGGCTCCAGTTTGCAAAGGAAGAAGTAAAAGTCTCAGTTGACGTATGACATGAACTTATGTAGAGAAAACCCCAAGAAATAAATAAAAGCAGAGCTAAATAAACAGGAAGACATCGCGTGTGCCTGGACTGGATGGCTTTGCTATTTTGTTCCAAAGGCAATATTCCCCAGACAGAGCTACGACTTCTGGGAAATCCCTATCAAAAGTCCAATTGCAGAGATGGATACGCGGATACGCTGGTTCTAAAATTCATCTGGAATGGAAAGGGAGCCCAAATAGCCAAAGAACTCAGAAAAGGGAGAACAAAGCTGGAGGAGGCACGTCCCTGATTTCCAAACCGACTAACAAGCTAGCTTCATTGAAATGCTGCAGGGCTGACGTCACGATAGACACAGAGCCGGGCACACGCCTACATAGCTGGGGCCAGCTGATCTTCTACATGGCTGGTGAAACTATTCAATGGGGAAAGAACTGTCTTTTTAATAAATGGTGGCTGGACAATAGGATAATCCATGTGCAAAAAAAATCATAAATTGGGACCCCTACCTCACACCATATATAAAATTAATTCAAAATTAATTAGAAGACTTTAAGGTAAAGGCTAAACTATTGAACCCTGGGGAGGAAACACAGGTGTAAGACTTTGTGAACTCTGATTTGACAAGTTTCTTAGCTATAGAAGCAAAGCACAAGCAATAAAATAAAGACTAGATCAATTGGACTTCATCAAAATTAAAGACATCCACTGCAAAGCATATTCCCAAGAAAGTGAAAAAGAAAAAAACCCACACAGAATGGGACAGACTATTTGCAAATCATGTATCTGATCAGAGTCTGGTCCCTAGATTATAACAATAAAAACACCAATGATCCAATTTCGACACGAAATAAGATCTGAACGGACACTTCTCCAAAGAAGACATATGGAGGGCCAGTCAGCCCATGAGAAGGTACTCACGTCCCTTGTCACAGGGGACATGCGGAAGCTCACACAGCATTACTCCCTGTAGCTAGGTGGGGGAAGCAGCACACATGTGCACCAACCCACGGACAGAGCTTTTAAGTGTGATGCGTCCGTACAAGGGAATGCTTCTTAGCCACTGGAAGGACACGGGCTGCGGCCTTGAGGACTCCAAGGGGCTCCAAGGAAGAAGCTGGGCACTACAGGCCATGTGTCCCTGGTCTCATCCACCGGCAATGTCCACACCAGGCAGATCCACAGAGACAGAAGTCAGATAAGGGGCTCCAACTCTGGGAGAGGGGGCTGGGGTGGTGGATCACAGGTATGACATTTCTTTCTGGGGTGGGGACAAATGTTCTGGAAAGACTGCTGATGGCTGCCCAACACAAGGAATGTACTAAAAACCATTACACTTACATGTTCCAACAGTTTAAAGCACCCATGTGTTACATGAGATTCGTCTCAACAAAAAGTGTAATTTAAAAAAGAGAATTAGGGGTGCCTGGGTGGCTCAGTAGGTTAAAGTCTCTGCCTTCAGCTCGGGTCATGATCCCAGGGTCCTGGGATCGAGCCCCGCACTGGGCTCTCTGCTTTCTGCTTCCTCCTCTCTCTCTCTGCCTGCCTCTCTGCCTACTTGTGATCTCTCTGTCAAATAAATAAATAAAATCTTTAAAAAAGAGAGAGAGAGGGAGAGAGAGAGAGAGAGAATTAGTGGTTCAGTCGGTTAAGCGTTTGGCTCTTCATTCTGGCTCTGGTCGTGATCTCAGGGTCATGAGATCAAGGCCCAGATTGGGCTCTCTGCTCAGCAGGGAGTCTGCTTGAGACTCTCCCTCCCTCCCTCTGCCCCTGCCCCTCCCTCCCTGTGTGTGCACAAGTTCTCGTTCTCTCTGCCTCTAAAATAAATAAATCTTTAGAAAAATAAAAAGAAAAAAAGAAAGATGTGAGTACCACTTTGGAGACCTGGGGAAGAGCAGAAGGTCTCAGGCGTGATGGGAGAGGGGCTGGCAGGCGTCTGGAGGAACAGCAGCTGGCAACTTGCCACACTGGGCGAAGGACACCCATGTGAAACAAGGCACGTGTCCTCCCCTGGTTGAACGGAAAACCAGCCGGACCATGTCCCCGGACATCGCCCACCAGCGACAAATGGGAATGGCCCCAAGGGTCTCACGACGGTGAAGGAAGCTGCCCTCCGAGGCCCACTTTCTTCTCAGGCGAACTTCACGGAAGCTGCTGTGAAAAATTTGTCGTGTCTCATTCCACTCACATGATGTCCTAGGAGGACAGAGCCACCGGCGTGGGGTGGGTGTGTGGGGAGCATGGGGGCAGGCGTGAGTGCCGCAGACAGGGTCCCCCATGGCATCTGAAGGGTTTCTTTGGGGGGCGGGCTGGTGCACTCACACAAATCTACACGCATGTTAAAACCCACAACACCTGCACCCAAATAGCCACATGGCCTGTGCGAGAATTTGGAAAACAAAACATATAAACTTAACAACAAAATTTTCATAACAACCCAGGCTCAGAGAAGAGACGCCCCTGGGACCCAGATCAAGAAAAAGTGGGCGGTCCTCCTGGTCAGTATTTCGTCCTAGGAAACATCATTTACACACACAGGGGACTGCGCAGGTCCAGAAGCCTGGCCTCCGCACCCACGGAGTCAGGTTGCTGCATCCCAGAGCACAGAGCAGAGCACAGAGCAGCTCCCAGAGCACAGAGGTCCAGACACACAGCCACACGCATGCAAACACACTCACACACGCATACACTCGCATGCATACACATTCACATGTATACTCACATGTGCACATGTACACGCACATGTGCACACACGCATAGTCATGCACGCGCACACGGTCTCATTTGCTGGGACGTCACTTTTGTGACGTGGCTGCAGAGGGCTTTCCCTGGGGTGAGGGGAATGAGGGGGAGCTGGGCTGGGTTGGGGGGAAAAATGGAATCTCTAAGCACAACCCAGTGCCTCGCCCACAAAGCCACCCCCAGCCCCCGCAGCCACAGGCTCTCTGCACGCCTGTTTCCTCAGCTCCAAAACTGGGAACAGAAAGTCAAGACAGAAAGAGGAGATGTCCAGGCCGCAGCACCCAGAGGATGAGTATCAAGCCTCGGTGCCTGTCCTCACTGCGCCGTGCACCCTCACGCCCCCCAGGGGCAGCTAGACGTGACTCACAGGAGCCTGGTCCCCACCCCTTCGCATGCGTGCGTGTCTGCACAGAGCTGCGGGTCTGGCATGAAGAGGAGGGCTGCGTTCCAGTTCCCTGGCAGTGGTTTCTCCCCTAGCGGTCTGCAGAAGAGGAAGCATCTCACAGAGGACCATGTCCAGGGTCAGTGGGGGTGGGGCTCCCTGGATGTCGCCCCCACTGTGCTGCCTGGGGCTCCCTAAAGAATGAAGTCTATCCCAGGGGCGGCCACGTAGACACAGCCTGAGCAGGGGTGAGTGGCAGGCAGATGGAGGCCCGCCCCAAATGTATGCCACGTTGGGTGACACTGGCGCAGCACCACCACCCCGCGCACACTCCCCCAAGCACGCCTTCCCAGCGCTGACCTTGCTCCTCCCTGCCCGTGAAAGAAGAGTCCAGACGGGCTGACATCCCAGGAACACAAACCTTCCTTCCTCTGAAACTTGGAATATTTGAGATTCCACAGGATGCCCCAATGAACTTTTCCAGAAATATTTCCTGAGCAGCAAATTCTTCACCCTCCTTTGAAATGCGTCTTCCTTCTGCCCTGCTTTTCTGCTGCCCTTTGCCAATTCCATGGCCCAGAAACCTCTCCGGTTCACAGGGAGGCCTGCGTGCTTTTCAACTGCCTTTACTGGAGGGCCCTTAATGAAAGGCTGAGTTTTCAACCTCTGTCAGTCCCGGGGCCTCTATGGAAATGGATTCTGAAAGTGTTACCCACAAAGCACCTCCCACTAGAAGCCCTCCTGATTACCACCCAACCCTGGGGCAGAGACCTGGCTAGAGACCTGAATTGCCCTCTCCCTTCTCCTCCTCTTGGCCACCTCCTATTCATCCCTCAATACACAGCTGTGTTCTCACGGCTACCAGGCAGACTTCTCCCAGGCCAGGCCTGTCTTTGGTGCCTCTGGGCTCCCCCAGCCTCTCTTCTCCCCTCTGTCACAGCAGAAACCACCCAAAAAAACCATCCAACAAACTGGGGTCAGTCAATACAGTTCAAAACCCTGCTTCTCTTTTACTGGGTGACCTTAGGGAGGTTCCTTAACCTCTCTGAGTTCAGTTTCCTTGTCTATAAAACAAGACGCTAATATAGCCTCTAAGGATGTCTCAGGTGTTCAGTAAGGTTATCTTTACAAGCTTCCTGGCACTGTAGAAGGACACTGTCGCTGACCATTGTCGTGGCTGCTGTGTTGGCTGTGGACGTGTGGCCATCTCTCGGCTCCCCGGCTTCCCCGCTGCACCTAGTGCTCCTGGGGTCAGGAACCAAGTGTGGCCTGTGGGGCTGTTTGCATCTGCTGAGCAGAGCGCAACTGCGCTGCCCGGAGACAAGTCTAGGACACGGGGAGGATTGCTGGAAGGAAGAACAGCTTGGACTTGGCGGGGAAACGGGGCTCCGGTCCACGTGGCCACCCCATTCCTTCCAGAGCATTCCTTTTCACAGTGGAAAGTCAGCCCTGGCAACCTCCCCTGCCGGAGGCGGAGGCACAAACACCGGCCAGGAGAGGGCTCCTCCAGATGGGCTGGGGAACATCTCAACTGCATCCTGGCCCAGCGTGCTCTCCAGCCCACTGCAGCCACCCAGACCCCAGCACGCGGGATGGGACTGCTCAGTGTGGGAGGCCAGGCACGCGCCGGGGACACAGCCAAGCAGGCTCTACAGGGGGGACCCAGACCAGGTACTTTCACTCCTGAAAGTCAAAACGAGGAGGTTGAAGACCTCTTTAACCCTTGCTGTGTCCAGCCCTCAACAAGACGTGGAGGGGTTGAGGGGGGCAGGGATTGAAGACGCAGCCCCTGCCGTCCAGCTGGAATACCACCCACGTCCTGCCTGTGATCCCATCGCTAAGATGGGAGCCGACGGGGCACAGGGGGCCCCCAGAGGGGTCCATCCTCCTCACCTGCACACCAGGGGCTGCCCTACCCCTGGCCTGCCACCCCACCCAGCCCTTTGTGTCGAAGGCAGGGTATCCTACGGCAAGGAGCCTGTCTATGAATGCACATGGTCCTTCCGTTCACTCTTTCTGGGCCTCAATTTCCTCATCTGCACAATGGGGAAATGAACATTACCCACCTCGCAGGGATGGTGTGTTGATTATCTCTGGGAGCAAAGAAGTCTTAATTAACTGTGCGTTTTTGCCCTGTCCGAGATCTGTTGCAGCCAAGCCAGAGACCAAGGAATCAGGCAGAGGAGAATGGAAATGCATTATTAGCTTGTTGGTTAGAAGAGAACAAAAGGTTGGATTCAGAAGAAGGTAGCTTGATTGTGCAGTAATAATCACTTCCTAATGGCAGGCCCTGGGCTTAGGCTGCTGCCCGGCCAGCAACAGCAGGGACCCCCAGCAAGCCTCCGCTAGCAGCTGTCCCCAAGCCTGGCAGCTGGGAGGAGCCACCACCCTGCACACCTGGAGTGGCCAGAGGGTGCAGAAACTGCCTGGGTGTGAGGTGTCCTCCCTCGAGGAAGGATGCTGTCCTCTGGAGGGGGCCCAGCGATGCTGGAGGCCAGAGCCCAAGAGGATCCAGGAAAAGTCCCTCCTTAGGATCCTGGGTGTGGGAAGCTGCATTCTGCCACCCTTGTCCCGTCCATATATTCACACACACGGACAGGGTGTAGACAGAACCAGCTGGGGACTTGGGGCACAGTGACGGCTAGCTGTCATAGCGCTAGCCACTGGTAATTTGTCAAGCCTAAGTGCATGTGTGCCAGGCATGGGGCTAGAAGCTGGGACACAGGGGTCCTGCCACCTGGGCCTCCAGCCCCTGTGCTCCCGGCTGGGAGTATCCGGTGAGCCAGCAGCTTCCTACACCCCAGTTCCCTGCAGGGTCCTTGAAGGGACGCTGTGAGATAGTGCACAGCCCCATGAGCATCCCTTCTTTTTCCCCTACCTCGTCCAGTCCCCGGTCCCAGAGAATGGTGGGTGTTTGCAGATGTCTTCGATCTAGAGGAAGCTCCCCTCCACTCCTAGTCCGCTGAGAGTTTTTACCAAAAATAGGAGCTGGTTTTGTAAAAGGTTTTTTAGCTTCTATTGAGATGATCCTGTGTTTTTTTTTTTTTTTCATGTTTTGCTTGTTAATGTGGTAAATTACTCTGATTGCTTTTTTAATGTTAAACCGACCTTGCATACCTGGCATAAATTTGCTTCGGTTGTATTAACCTATTTACATATTATGGGATTCAATTTGCAAAATTTTGATTAAAGAT
The DNA here is from genome assembly GCF_964662115.1 of Mustela nivalis. Classification (NCBI taxonomy): domain Eukaryota; kingdom Metazoa; phylum Chordata; class Mammalia; order Carnivora; family Mustelidae; genus Mustela; species Mustela nivalis. The sequence goes on along the minus strand of NC_139023.1, from coordinate 65,015,475 downwards.
TGACACCTACATTTATAAGAGAGATTAGCTTCCAGGCGTCTTCTTCAGACGTGAGGTCGGCTGGGACCCCGGATCCTCCTGTTTCTGCTTTGGCGTACTCCGTGTGCTGTGCTGTGTGTGTCTTCAGAGTCACAGTGCAGCTGCTACAGCTCCAACTAGCAGATCTGCATTCCAACCAAGAGGAAGGGAACAGGAAAAATTTGAAGGGGCGAGCACCTGGGGTCTGCCTCCCCCCATCATCCCTTAATGAACATTCCTAGAGAACCCCTGGACCATGTCCACCTCCCCCTCATTGGCCCATGCCTGCAGCTCCAGCTGACCCTGCTCTTCCCCCCAGCCTGTCTGCCGGGGTCACCCCAAGCCCACCCCTTCTCCAGCTCAGCTCCACACCTGACGCCTCACCTCCCCACCAGAGGAAGCCTGGCTTCTTCCCTAATCAAGGTTCCCCATCACTTCACACATGGGGAAATAGAGGCCTCCAAAGATGGGGGCCCACCCAGGGGCACTCACAAAGTTAGTGACCCAGCAGGGCAACCAGGCCAGCCAGAGCCCTTGTAGGCACATTCCATCTGGCTCTCTGAAGATGACATTTGTAGGGGATGATGGATGTCTCTAGGACCACCCAGAGAGTTGTCCCATGGCCAGTGTGCCAGGCGCCCTGAGCCCTCCGGAAATATGGTTATTGTCTTACTTATAGTGAACACTCTCTTTCCCTCCCCACACGTTTCTCTGACCTGACGCAGACCAGATGTGGCTCTGAGCCTCGGCTTCTGTGAAGGTTCCTTTTATCTTCCCAGAAAGCACTGTCTGCCCTGCTGGGCTCTGGGAGTGCAGCCAGGCCACCCACCTCCTCCTCACCTGGGGCACACTAGGACACAAAATGGGACCTGAGGGCAAATGACATGATAGCATGGGCAGGATCCACCCCACACCCCTTGTCAGGGTTGCAAAGAATCAAAGGAAGCCTTTGATGCTTCCGGGGCTGCCCTGTCTCCTGCCACCTCCTGCCCATTTGAGAGATGGGCAGCCTGAGGTCCCGGCTGGTGTGGCCACAGGGGCCTGACTACGAAGCCAGCTATGAGAAGGGCCACCTGCCCCTGATGGTGCTCTCCTGGGCCTGGCTGTCCCTCCAGAGCCCTCACTCCCCCAGCCATCTCCCCTCCTGGGTTAAGGACCCCCAGTAGGCCCTCTGCTCCCTGCTGCCCTTACATGTGACTGAAGCCAGGTTGGCAGAATCAGAGCCCTTGCAAACGCCAGCCAGTGCAGAGAAAGGGTGCTTTCAAGGCAGAAAGTTTCCTGAATACGACTCAGTTCTTGGAAGTCACTTTTTCCTTCTCAGTCTGAGGAGAGGAAAGCAGCTCCCTGGGGGCCTGCTCTCCCTTGCTTCCTGCCAGAAGCCTATGCCTCGTGGAAACCCAGAGAGCACGGGCTGCCTCCCAGGCCAGGCCTGCTGCTGACGTGGCCTTGAGCCTGGGCCACCATGAGAGAACTCAGGAATCTTGCAAGAAGCCCGTGCTGAGAAGGGGCCGTTTAGACCCAACTGCCTAGCCCCTTGCGGCTGGCCCCCAATAGGTCATCTTGGGGAGCTTTCTGGGCAGGGGGCTGCCCTGCCCCTACTCTCATTTGGCCCTTCAGCCCACAGATTTCCACCCCAGAGCTCCCCAACAGCCCTGCGAGCCCCTCCTTCCTTCCCTGGAAAGCCCAGAGGAACTGCCTTGGGCACCCACCTGGTACAGGTCAGAGCAGAAGAGTCTGACCCCAGTTACCCAGGAGTGCGTGGCTCAGCCCACAGCCTATACTCCTGTGCAGGCTGCTCCCTCCTGTAGTGGAAGACAGGCTCAGCGAAGGGGCACGGCCCAGCAGACTGTCCACATCAGGGGACTCAGGGCACCTGGCCCGTGTACAGGTCTCATGTGGGGACTCAGAGGCCCAGGCTCTGCACACAGAGGGTTGGTGACGGGGCTGGGACATGCCTGCCACTGCCTCTAGGGTAGGAGGCCCCGCACTGCCCTTCCACATGGGAAAAGAGCCGTACCAGGGTCTGGATTCAACACGCCACAATCCCCACCGGAGAGAAATGAGTTTTGAAATAAATTTCTGGGTGGAATCAGAGCTCCGGGAAACCTTCAAAAACTTCCTGGGTCTACTGGAGGCTTCTGTCCTGTCTACCCTGTCCAATGGCTTCCTGCTCCCTTTGTCCTGAAAACCTGAAATAATTCAGGGGCTCCAGATTCAGCACCAATGCTGCCCCACGGACGGCTGCCTGGTGATTGTGACCAATCACTGAGGGCATGGCGCTTTGTCTTGTCTTTGTCTTGAAGTGGGGGCGGCACCTGCATGGAGAAGAGGCTCGGTCTGCATGCCAGTCCCTCGCTCCGGGTTTAAAGATTTTTTTTTTTTTTTAATTTCTTTATTTGACAGACAGAGATCACAAGCAGGCAGAGAGGAGGGCAGAGAGAGAAGAGGAAGCAGGCTCCCTGCTGAGCAGAGAGCCCGATGCGGGGCTCAATCCCAGGATTCCGAGATCATGACCCAAGCAGAAGGCAGAGGCTTAACCACTGTGCCACCCAGGTGCCCTCGCCCAGGGTTTAAACTCAGCTCTGAAGAGAGCAGACTCCAGAAATGGTGTGCGAGTAGTGCTGGTTACACTGTTACAAGGTTACAATGTCGCAAATGCCCTTCAGGACCTCTAGGCAGGATCACACAGCCAGCAGCCGGGGAGCATGGAGCACGTGGGATGTCTGTGGTTCAACAAGCCTCTTGTAGGAAGAAAGGATGGACAGATGGGTGGTGTGTGACCAGGCAGGCCAGCTGCTCCCCTTGGTCTCCGAGTCTTCGTTTGTCCAGTGGAAGGGACTGCCTTGTTCACAGCACTGTCATGAGTGTTGAGCGAGAGGATGAGTGGGTCGGACTCAGTGGGGCAGCTGGGACACTGTGGGGCAGACTCACACTCAGCAGCGGGGTGGGGACCCCCGCCCCGTGTGCGGGTTTTTGCTCCCCGCCCCCCCCAAGGCCGGCCACAGCCCCCAGGAGAGAGCAGGATGAGGCCCTGGCCTCGCACCTCCTGCAGGGGGCAGAGGGGTGGGGGGGGGATCCCAGCCCCGCACATGACGGCCAGTCACACAGCTTAACTCAGCACCGCTGCGCGGGCGACCCAGTAACCTGTCCCTTGGGAAACAGACAGACACATAGGTACACACATGTGAGGACAAAGAGAATCCTGCACTGAAGTATGTAAGCATGTGTGTATGTGTGTTCTTCTATAAAGGTAAAGTAGATATACACATCTATGCAATGCTTGATACAAGCCTAATATGTGTGTGTATATGCATGTACACGTATGTTTATGTAAAGACATTAATTAATTTAATAAAAAATATTTTATAATTTCATAATATAAATTATACTTACAATAAAAATATATTCATTATTTGTGCATAAAGGACTATGATAACATAGTCTTTTCTATAAATCTGTACATTGATAGATTCACACAAATGTATGTCCAGACACATGCAGACAAGAACCGGTAAGAAACATACACATTGGAGACACAGCGTCCTGCCTCCCTGACGGACCCTCAACAAGGGGCCCCTGGGTATCTAAATGTCTTTTGATTCTTTATCTAGAAAGTAAAAGAAGAACCGCCTCGAATTCTAGCAAAGGGCAGCACAAAACGTAGTTAAAAATGGCCCAATCCATCTCATCGTTTCCAATAAAACCTAAGTTTATGTGTAACAATCGTCATCAGAATTAATTTCCCACGCACTTCCATTGTTTCGATCCACTTGGTTCTAATGACAAACGTAGGGATAACTAAATCCAAAAGATGATGTAAAGCCTTCACATATAAAGAAGGATCGTAGAAATTTTCTTTTTTGATCTGTTTCAATTTACATGATTACATTTGTAACAGAGCAGCTTTGAGGATGGCAAGGCAGAACCGCACCGTTTCCAATTCAGCAACTGGGGTCTAGACATCACAGACTCAGGTGTGTACTTTCCTAGAGTGGATAATAATCAACCACATTTGTTTAAATGCCAACATTAAAAACCAAGCTTATTTGGCCATTCATCGCCATTTAAACTTGGGGTGACAGTGTGGAGACAGCCGTTCAACACTCACTTGGGGGACAGGCAAGAGGAAGAGAGGGAGCGCCCTGTCCCCAGCCCAGCCTGGCCGCCCCTCTGGAAACTCCCACCTGGCCCCAGGAGCCCCAGGCCGGGTGGCCTCCTTTGGGGAGGGCACGTGGAGATGGAAAGGGAAGTCAGACCCCATCTGGTCTGGGGGGACCCAGACCCTCGGGGGACCCAGACCCTCGGGGACATGAAACCGGAAACCCTGCAGATACATGCCCCCTTCACTCCAGGCACATGGGGACAGCACTCTGCGCTCCTAGGAATGGGACATCTGAGGTTCTAAAGGCCCTTTTTTGGAGATGAAGGAGCCCAGATCCCTCTTCACTTTCATCTCTGCCTGGAAACGACCTTCTCTCTGAGTGGCAGGGGAGGGTCCAGGCAGCAGAACACACAGCAGTCAATCGGGAGTGGGCTCTCAGGTGGCCCACCCAGACGGGGTTCCTGGCCTCTGTGGGAGGCTGGCACAGTCGGTGTTAAGGTCTCTTCTCATCTCCCCTGCCCCGCCCCGAGCCCCGGGCTGTTTTCCTGGAGTTTCTGTCTCGTTAAGAGTATCTTTTCTTCTGTATGATTATTGATGGTTTGCTCCTGTCCCTTATAGTAACAACCAAACCCAGAGCCAGGGCCACCGACTACTGTACCTGTACGCCCTCCTCCCCACCAGTGAGACAGTCCAAGAGTGAGCCGCCCACCCAGACGCCCAGGCCCATGCTCTTGTAAGCACATCCCAGGAAGGATCCCCACCTGTACATGCGTGTGGCAGGGGCAGTGGGGAGGGGCCCATCCTCCACCCACTGCCCTGACCAGATCCTCAACATCCTTGTCCAAGACGAGGTCTCTGTGCCATGAGCTGGAGCTGTGGCCCACACCCCAGGGCCTCTGTATGGTCACTGCTGGCCAGTGTTCTACGGCGGGGATCACTCCTGACCTGCCTGGCCTCTTCAGGAGGGAGCGCTGTGCCCTGCCCGGGAATACTTCAGCGTTCCCCTAATGCATCTTTCTGATGGAGTTAGCCACATCCATGGAAAATGTAGGATGGACTGAGCATGTCCTCAGTATGTGTGACCACATTATCATCATGTCCCACCCCCCTGAATATGCAACAGTCTTAAGGACCCAGAAACAGGCCACATTCCTCTTTAGAGCTTCTGTATCTGACATGACACTGGGGTCACAGTCGGCACTCAGCAAATGGGGGGTGGATGGATAAATGGAAGCATGGATAAACACATGGGTGGGCGGGTGGACGAGGGATGGGTGGGGGATGGGTAGGCAGGTGGATGAGGGATGGGTGGGGGATGGGTGGGCGGGTGGACGAGGGATGGGTGGGGGATGGGTGGGCAGGTGGACGAGGGATGGGTGGCTGCAGGAAAGGGATGAGGGATGGGTGGCTGCAGGAAAGGGAGGAAGACAGGACGGGTGGTCGGATGGGTGAGCCATGGAGCAAGCCGGCAGTGAAGGCTGAGCACGCCTCGGGTAAAGATAAAGGAGAATGAGGGCAACAGTGCACACATCCTCTTCACAAGAACGAAGTCCATTTATTTGCTAACTGATGGGAAATAACAGGAGGTCTGATGTGGAAACAGACTCGTGGACCCCCTTGGGTGCAGCCCACCCAACCAAAAAAGCCTGTGGGAGGGGTGTGTCTGGCCTCGGTCCCTCCAGACCCCAGGATCTGCAGGGGCCTGAATGCGGGTCTTAATGGAGACCCCTGGAGGCCATCGGTCCTTGGGGAATGGATTCTGAGGGCCACTGTGCTCCCCCACTCTGAGGAGACACACTCCATCCTTCCAGGACCAACCCACCCTGCTCCCTTATTCTGATGGCTGTCCTGGAGGGTCTTCATGATGCTCTCCAAAATGGTCTTTCACCTGCATTGCCAGTGAGCACCTGCGGGCATCCCACCTTGACCCGGACACGGGGAGCCTCCATTCTCCGTTCCACGCCCCCAGGCTCCCCTGGTGTCTCCGTGGGGCTCCAGACAGAAACATTGCAGGGCCTACAGGTGTCCTCCAAGACATGTCCCACGCCCCTTCCACCACCACCACCGCAGGGATGGCAGGGGACTGCGGATGTCCCTGGAGGTCAGAGGTGAGTGTGAAGCCAGAGGTCTGGTTCTGGCCCCAGTTGTGCGGCTAAGTTCCTGCACTTAGCTTTGGGCTGTCCCTTCTTCCGCAAGATGGGGGTACTGACGCCATGTCATGGGTTCACGGTGACATGTCAGGGCCTCAATCGAAGTAGAACAAAGTGTTCACCAGGGCAACAGCACTCCTTCCAGAAGCTCAGAGCTTGTCCTGAGGTGTGTGCTCCCAGCCCCTAAGACCTTGACCTCTAGAATGGAAGGACTGCCCCAGGTCCAAAACCTGACCAGCCCGTCCCCAAGTCTCAAAGTTCCGCCTGCCAGGTCCCACCCAGTGTCTGCAGCTGACCCTTCAAAGAGAGGCAGGGGTCCAGGGTCAGAGCCATTGCCCTCCAACCAGTCCCAAACAGGCCCCAGTGAGCACCTGCGGGCATCCCACCTTGACCCGGACACGGGGAGCCTCCATTCTCTGTTCCACGCCCCCAGGCTCCCCTGGTGTCTCCGTGGGGCTCCAGATGGAAACATTGCAGGGGTTCAGCTCCCCTCCCCCACAACCCATGTCAGCAGATACTGAGACTTTTATCTGGGGCCAGAGAGAGACTTCTAGCAGCATCTTGGTGCAGAGTGACCCCACAGGGTAAATGGGGCCAACCAGGGGCTGTACTTCCAATTTGAGCAACTCCCTGCATTCAAGTCAGACGAAAGCCTTCTTGCGCATCCAAATCCTTGAGGGAAATGACCATGCTGAGGGAGGGCTGTTAAGATCCTGTTAAGACCCGGCTTCCCCATGGAGGGTGCTGCCTCCCAGTCGGGAGCTCCAATGTTGGGCACACACCCCTCATGTACTCATCTCTCTGAGCCCGGGATTCTGCACCCGTGAGAGGGGATCAGACACACCCCCATAGGGGAGACCCTGGGTGTCCTGACCAGAGCTCCCCTCCCCCAGCAGCAGGGGGGCTGGCTGACTCACAAGTTCCCCTTCAGAGGAAAACTGCCTTCTGTCAGCGCCTCCTCTGAGGGCCACCCCCACCCCAACCCGGAGCACATGCAGGCATGCGCAGATGGCTCCTTTCACGCTCCAGAGACCCTGGGTGGGGGGGCGGGGACCAGGCTGCTTCCAACAGAGACCCTGCCTCATCCTGAGAGCATCCCCAGCAAATCCCGAAGCCACAATCCTTGCCTCAGGCTCCGCTTCTAGGGGACCTGGGTGCAGAAAGAGCCAACCCCTGTCCAGGGTCTCCCCCATGCCTTCTGCCACAGCCGGCCCAGATGCTGCAGCCCTCAGTCGTCCTTTCTCTCGGGAGGGGCCTGGGGGCACCTGCCTTTGCACCTGCTCTTTCATGGGGGAGGGCACCTCAGCATCATGCAGAAACCCAGCTCCAATGGCTAGAGTGGGATTGAAGATCCTATTGTGTTTTCAGGTTACTCGAGAGCTGCGATTACAGAATCTCAAATTTATCTGTGCTCTGTTTTCTGATTTCCATGGAAACGCCACAGGCTCTCTGTCATCAGCTGTGGGAGGAGTGGCTGGCTGGGTGCTCCCAGGCCCTGCCCCTGCCAGCCCTTTGGGGGAGCGTGGTGCAAGGAGAGGCCAGGCAGGGAAAGGGGTTGAAAGCAGGTGTCACCCAAGGACACCCCTGCTTTACAGGCGAACACTTTGAGGCTCGGGGAGGGGAACAGACTTGTCCCCGAGCGCAGGGTCTCAGGACCCACTGGGAACAGGACCCTGGGGACACGTCGTCAGATGCGTGCAGCCATCACCTCATGTTAGGGCCGATGTCCCTGTGTCCTCATTGCAGCAACCACACGGCCACAGTAGGGTCAGCTGGACCCTGGTGGCTGTGATCACACACTTGAGGGACAGGCTCCGTGAGCGGCTGCCTGCACGTGGAGGTAGCTCGGAGTGGCCCTCAGCTTGGTCAGGCTTCCCCTCGGGCTGGGGAGTTGGGTGAGATGCAGCCAGGAGTTCCTGTCCATCCCACAAGGCCAACAACGACCAGCTGGCTAGTGATGGCACAACTTCTGGGACTGTCCCCTGCCTGCCTCTCACAGCCCCAGTTCTCGCCCCAGGGCTGCTTTGGAGTCCTGTGTGGACAGAGCAGATGCCCCCGACTCCTGAGAGCGCGCTGGGCCCAGCGTTTTCGGGACTAGACCTCCACCTCCTGGAGGATCCAAACTGGGGGCCAACGGTGCAGACCGTGGACATGCGGGCTCTGAGTGGAGTGGACAAGGGCGGAACCCCAGACCCCCAGGCAGGGGGCACCTCACCCCCCAAGTTAACTCTTCCTGGATGTTGTAACAGACATGAACTCTAGTTTAGCCAAAAGAGAAAGGAGAGAGAGAGAGAGAGAGAGAGAGAGAGAGAAGGGAAGGAGGGAGATGGTGTCACAGAACCCACAGCCAAGCATGGCTAGGGAGCTCAGGGACCTTCTAGAACCAGGCAGTGTAGGAGCCTATGGGACTCTGTTTATCACTTATGCTTCTCTCAGGGATTTGGCCTGGTCCATTCTAGGTGGAATCACAGGACAGAGTAAATCCCCACCCACGTGACCCTAGGGTTTCTGTCCAGCCAGGCCGGGTCCCTCTGTTGTGACTGTGTGGGCGAGGCATGCGGTGGAGAGACTGCCACTGGGTCCCGGAGCAGGCGGTGCCCCTGGGACAGCAGGGGGTGGAGGGGAGTGGAGGGCGGGGCCCCCCACAGGCCCAGGCCAGGCTGGGGGAGTTGGCATGGCCACAGGTGTCTATAGCGAAGTGGGTTCCAATGGGGAAGCTTTCTCTGGCCAGTCTCAAGGGAAGGCTGGCCACGCTGTACTGGGGGGCTCCACGGAGGCAGCCCTGGCCCACCAGCCTCAGCCAGGCCCTCGGTGAGCCCAGACGGAAGGCAGGCTGCCTGGCTGACCAGGCAGCACTTCTCTTGTGGAGCAAGATGGAGCTTGAGCTGTGGTTTTTATTCCTGCCAAGAAACGGCTCCTAGTCCTCCACGCTGGGCCTCCGCGGAGCCTGGCGGGGGGGCGGGCGCCAAACAGGCGAGGATCCACAGAGGAAGTGCACACGCAGCACTTGGCCGGCCCACAGGGACCCCCGGGCTGAGGGAGGGACCCCAGGATGGAGCAGAGCCAGCCCTGAGGTTACATCGGGTGAGTCGGCGTGGAGTCTGGAGCCGTGCCCTGGCCGAGCCCCGGCTGGCTCCGGAGAACCGTCCTGACTCCCTTCCAGCCTGGGCAGCGGGGCTGCGGGCTCTGTAGCCAGCACCAAGGTCTGGTGATTCCACAGGCTGGTTAGGAAACCGGGTGTTCCAGGCAATGCTCTCTGGGGTCCCCGAGGGTTTGTTTCACCACTTGGCTGGAGGGACCTCTTTGCACTGAGCTCTCAGCGGGGTCCAGCATCAGGGGTGCCCCTCCTGAGCTGTGGGACACCCGCCTATGGCTCCAGATCTCAGGGAGGCCCTAGGACATCGCGGGGACCCCATATCTTCATCTGGGACCCACGAGAGCAGGGAGAGCCCTTTCTCCTTCCTGTTCCATGTGCACTCCAGCGAGACAGCCCAGATCCAGCGCTGGGCTGCCATTCACTGTGTGGCCTTGGGCAAGTGTCTCAGTCTCTCTGGGTCTCTGATTCCTCCTCAGTGTAAAGACTGCAGGTGAGGACACCCTCTCTTGGGGGTTGTGTGAGGATGAAAGGCAACCCAAGGCAGGGGACCGGGTACACGTTTCCTGCCTCTCTGACCCCGTGACTTCAGCCCTCCCTCCACTGCCTCTCCAGGGCCACAAAGAAAGCCCAGGAGGGTTTCTGTCCAACACCCCTTTTACAGGTGAGAAAGCGCCAACCAGTGCTCCACCCAGGAGAGCAGCCCACGACCCACAAGTACAGGGCGGACGAGTGCAGGTAGCAGAGGTCGGTCCGGGGGCACGCTCTCTGCTCCTCTCCAGGGCCCCGCACATCCCTTCTCCTCCTGGACCCTCCTGTGGACCACAAGCTTTGCCCCTCTTGGCTTGGATCTCCATCTGAGTGAGTCTGGTGCTTTGGGCCACTCCCTGGTTCAGGTCCTCAGGTGGGTCCCTTCGGGCACAGTTGGGGCAGAAGTGCTCCCTTCCAGGGGCTGTGGGCTGGCAGGTCTCACATTGTGATTTATAGAATGAAATATATATTTGGTCTTCATCCATCCTGGCACAAAGCCCCCAAAACTCTTGGGATCTCTCAAGTTCTGACAGTGACATAAGTGTCTTGTTGTGTGAATGAGGTGACCTTTGAAAATTCCCCTGAGGTCCCACGGGGCTTGTTGCCAGGGAAACCAATCACGAGATTGGAGGGGGGTCCAACTCTCAGTATCCCCCTCAAGCCTCAAGGGCACAGGGGCTGGAGACTGAGGCCCAGGAGCAAGGCCGGGGATTGGATTAGTCAGGCTCGTGGGCACGTGGGCGAGCATCAGGGCCAGTGACCGTGGGTGTGCAGGGACGGGATGGCGCTTACATGGGGAGCCTCTCTCCCATCTGGGGGCTCTGAGCGATGTCCTCTTATCACAAATCAGTGACCCCCATACACAACACACTGGTCCAGGCTCCACAATGTCCTCTAGCCAATGGTCAAACCCGAGGAGGGGGCTGTGGGACCCCTGGATCCACAGGCAGGCGGTCAGAGTGCGGGTGACTGTGGGGTCTGAAGTGGGGAGGGTGACCTCGTGGGACTGAGCCCTTCCCCGTGGGGCCTGACGGCACCTCCAGGAGGAGTGGGTTGGGACTAAGTTCAACTGGGGGCAATCTCAGCCAGGGTCCATGGAGAACTGAGCTAATTGCTCGGTAGTACAGGAAACAAAACCTCCACTGGTCAGCCTGGGAGGTGGGTGGAGTGGTCGCTCGTGTCAACTTATGGAAGGGATCGGGGCGGGGGGGGCAGCCTGCAGCCTGGGGCAGGGGGACATAACCACTGCTGATAGCTGAGGAAGCAGAGACTCAGCAGAAACTGGTCACCAGGACCCATACAGGCCTGGGAGCATGTGTCTGCAAGGATGAGGACCAAAAGGCTTGTGCCCACCCACACTGGGGCACACATACCAGCGGCCCCGATGCCCCTGTCCTTCCTCGAGCATGGGCAGGACCTGCTCCTCACGTATCACCAATGGGGTCCATGGGGGGATGGGTGCCGCTCCCACAGTCACGGGGCACGGCACTGAAAGAGGTCAAGCCGGGCTCTCTGCCTTGCTGGCTCTCAAGAAGCAAGTGGCCCCATCCGGAACTTGCCTCCTCGAGCCAAGCAAGGGCAGCCTCTGGCCAACAGCCAGCGAAGAACGGGGTGCTGTCAATAACCTCAGGCTTTAACACACAGATTCTTCCCCAGCCAAGACTGAGCAGACTTGTGTGCAGCCTGGTGTGGTCCCGAGTGAACGACTCCTGCCACAGCTGACCCGGGGCTCCTGGGAGGGGACACATAAGTCCTGCTCTAGGCTGTTTGGTTCATGGCTCCCAGCCGTAGATAAAAGACAGACAGAGGGGTCCTTATTGTCCACCTGACCCGTCTGTGGGAAACACGCAGGCGTGGTCAACCAGCGCCACAGAGAGAAGTCAGGCATGTGCCCCAAAGTCATGAGGACCCTCCAGGGATACACTCAGGACTCAGGGAGTGTGTTATAAAAACACGCCCGTTAGACTTTGTGGCCAACAGAAAGGACTCTGAATTTTCAAGGTTGAACCATTTTGGAGAAGACCATGGCAGACTTATCAGAACAGCCGGATTCTCTCTCTGAAGACAGCGTCAAGAACCCCTCTGTGGACACAGTCAGTGCTGTGTAAAGACCCAGTGGTGTTTCCCTCTAGGAGAGGTGGGAAACCCGGATGTCCGGCCTGGGGCTGTCCCACTGGCACCCAGAACCTGGGCAGGGGGCCTAACCCATGCGGCCTTCTGAAGCCCAGGATGGGGGAGAGCTTTGCCTGAAATCACATTGCAAGTTGGAAGCACGAAAGGGAGGAGACTCCAAGTCTCCATAGCCTGGTTTCACACAGCCTATAGCTCCGCCCAAACACCTCCATTCCCAGACACAGACTCTAAATCAAGAGGCATTCTGGAGTTCATACCCCCAAAAAATATCAGCAGGGAAAACCATCACCCAGCATCCCTGCCAGATAATCCTGCAGCTTCCACTTACACACCCCTGGCGACAAGATGCTCACTACCCAAAGGCAGTGTGTTCTACTTCTCATCAGTAGATAGCCCAAAATTGTTTTATGGACTGGGCAGAAATCTGCCCCCATTCGCGTTCCTGAATTCCGTGAAGTCTCACAGTGGAGGGTGGCACAGAACACGCCATTTTGTCCTCCACTTGAGGCCCCTGGGATGGCCACTTCTCCCCGAGCTGAGCTCCTCCACCTAGCCCCAGCCACTCCTCCTCAGCACGGCTGCCTCCCCAGCCCCTCCCCAGCCCTCAGAATGCCCCCCTGAGCTGCCATGAAGGGTCAGGTCAGCAAGGGAGCAAAGAAGGAGCACCTTCCAGAGGGCTGGATTCCTCTGGGTTTGGAGACGTAGGAACTTGCAAGCAGAGGGAGGAGCTTTTCCAGGCAGAGAGAAGAGCATGTGAAAAGGCGTGGAAATGCAGCATTTCCCTCCCCAACCCACACCACTGGACAAGTCAATCGCAGCTGCTGAGCTTGCCGGTTCCGCCTCAGGGGTTCTGTGAGCAGGCCCGCAGAAGCCCCATAATCTGCATTTCCGAGACTCCCAGGCCAGGCCCACACTGTGTGTCAAATCACACTTGGAGCAGCAAAGAAAGGACTGCAGCTCTCTGCATGCAAATTTGAATCATAATTACTGAAGCTAGAGGGGCCGTTCCTCAGTTACAATGGCCACATTTCCAGTGGCTGGTGACCAGGCCGGCACACTGGACAGTATAGCTTGTGGGTATCCCCACCGTTGCAGAAGCTCACAGAGGGCCAACTCTACCAACAACTAGAAACCTGGTGCAAACAGATGTCTGAAGACATCAGACAATGATCAGAATCAGGTGTGATGAGGGGAGGGGTATATCCCTGACAGAAGGGGTGCACATGGAGTGATGTACATTAAAGACACTATCTGGACCACGCAGCGCATGGGGGCAGAGATCAGGCAGAAAGCTGTGGTCTTACCACCCCAAGGAGTACATGCATGGGGTTTAGGGCTGCCAAAATAACTGGAAATTGAGGGGAAATCACCCCACAATCTGCATATGAACTCCCCTGAAACCCTGGTGGGAGCAGGCCAGAAGACCAAGAGGATCTGGATGGGAACTGGACAGGCAGCTGAGCAAGGCTCATGCGTGCCTGCATGTCACGGGGGACACTGTGTGGGATTCAAGTCCTACAACTGCCCCCTGAAATCCCAGAAAGGCCCATCTTAGCAGGAAGGCCTGTCCCAGGACTGGAAGGTGGGCAAACCAGAAACAGATTGGCCTTAACAAAGCCTGATGCCCAGCCTCTACCAAGTCAAAGAGATTCACTGACAAATTAAACAGGCACTAAAACAAAACTCAGTACTCTTTGTAGGAAGACAACAGAGTTCAGGATCCTATTACACATCACCCACAATATCCATTATACAATAACAGCAAAAAAAAATTCTCGTCATATGAGAAATAGGAAAATGTGACTCAAGGTCAAGAGAAAAAACAGTCAATAAAAACAGACCTGGACTGAGGGTTGCTGGGGGGAGGGGGTCTGGGAGAAGGGGGTGGGATTATGGACATTGGGGAGGGTATGTGCTATGGTGAGTGCTGTGAAGTGTGTAAACCTGGTGATTCACAGACCTGTACCCCTGGGGATAAAAATATATGTTTATAAAAAATAAAAAATTAAAAAAAAAAAAAAAAACAGACCTGGAGATGGCCCAAATGTTGGGACTGGCCAGAAAGGACTTTAACCCTGATGGACAGAGACTAAAGAAATGGGAAGTTTCAGAAGTTCAGAGTTGTTTTTTTTAAACAAACAAACAAACAAACCAAAAACTACAATATCTGAAATTTTGAAAAAATATATATCATTGAATGGGGTTAACAGTATATTGGATACAACACAAGAAAGGACCAACAACTTAGAGACCAGTTAAGATAGAAGTTATCCAAACTGAGACACGTGTTAGAAAAAGGTTAAAAAGTAAACAGACTCAGTGACCAGGAGAGGTGGTGTCAAATGACCGGAAATACACACACTGGAATTCTAGCATCAGACACTGAGAGGAACAGAAAGAGCTGTACGGAATATTGGCTGACCCCCCCCCCCCCCAAACTTGATAAAAAACAGCAACCCAGGGATTTAGAAAGCAAACCCATGCAAGATAAATAAAAGAAAATCACATCTCATGCACGTTACACATAACAGCTGAGAACCACAGATAGGAAAAAAATTCTAAAAATTAGCCACAGATGGAGCATTTGTTGCATACAGGGGTACAACAATGAAAATCACAGTTAACCTCTTACCAGAAACCTGGGCCAGAAAAAGATGGAATGACATCTTCAAAGAGCTAAAAGAAAAACACTGTCAAGCCAGAATGTTATATGCAACTATAAAATACCTTTCAAGGGGCGTCTGGGTAGCTCAGTTGTTAAGTGTCTGCCTTTAGCTCAGGTCATGATCCCAGGGTTCTGGGATGGAGCCCCACATCAGACTCCCTGTTCATCAGCTCCCTCTCCTTCTGCTGCTCTGCTGCTCGTGCTCTATCACTTTCTCTGCCAAATAAATAAAATCTTTAAAAATAAATACTTTTCAAAAATGAGGACCAAAAAAAATGCCATTTTTCAGGCAAACTAAAGATAGATGATTAGATAACCAGCAGACTCTTGCTGCAAGAAATGCTAAAGGAAGATCATCAGGCTGCAAGGAAGTGATACCAGATGGAAATTGGTATGGACAGGAAGGAATGTGAAATACAAGAAATAGTAAATATGTGGGTAAATATAAAATTTTTTCCTTTTAATGTTTAAAAGTTAATGGACTGTTTCAGGCAACAGCAACAACACTGTGCTCCTAGGTTTACAACATGAGAAATAAAATGCCTGATAACAACAGCACAAAGAACAGGAGGCATGTAAATGGCATGACGTCACTGGGGAGGCTTCTGCCTATTCTAGAAGTGGCTTTAATATTGATCAAAGGTAGACAATGACATGTGAAGGACATGAACTGTAAATCCTGACCAGACATTAGAAATGCAATGTAAGGGACGGTAGAGTGCATGCCAGTTTGTGACTCTTCCGGGGGCCCCCCTTGCCCTGCTCCCCCCAGCCCCGCCACCCAGGATGGCCTCTCTCTTCCTGGAATCCAGCCTGTCACTGCCAGGACACGGGGCCCTGCTCCAGCACTCCTGCCAGTCCAGCAGGACTGGCCATTCTGGAAGGAACCACCTCCATTCCCAGTGCCAGCTCAGGGCATGGCCCACCAGAGGGGCTTTGTTAAGTGTTTGCTAAACACCTGGCCCAGGGAGATCTTTCCACTTTCACTCAGGGTGCGGCTCCTTCCCCCCACCCACAGTGTTCTCCAGCTGTCCAGCAGCACCCCAGCCATACTGGCCTTCTAGTCCCCCGTTCCCTGCACCATGTGGATGGCTCAGGGGGGAGACCACGGAATCACTCAAGTTGGCAGATGCTCCGCAGCCCCTCACCTGGATAAATCATTGAGCAAGAGGGGGGCTGGAGGCCAGCCACAAAGGTTGCTGTGGCCTCTTTGGATTAAAAGTCCCTAGACTGCTAATTACCCAAGAAGCCCTGGAGGCCAGGTCCTCCGGGAGCAACAAAGGCCAGATGGATTACTGTGTGGTTTCAAGTAGCCTCCCAGTTGTGGCCCTGAGTGATTCACCTCCATTCATTAGAGGAGCCACCAGGATGAAGGGCCCAAAGGTCTGGGGTTTGATGCGCCACCACGACTGACACACAGGAGCCAGGGGGCCAAGCTCCTGCTGGGAGCCTGGCCAGCAGAGCCCTCAACAGCTGCTCTCATGTCTTCCGCTGTTTCCAGACGTCTGGCAGACAAGGATGCTTCAGCATGGGGAGAGGCTGATGGCCCACAGAGGGTACCCCCTTGGTGCCTCCAGCCCTGTTGCTCTTGATGACAGAGTATACCCACTGTTGTGTTTAAACCCTGCTACCCTGTGGTGCATCAGTGACCCAGTGCCACAGTGAGCAGGCTGTCCCTCAGGCCAGGTGACTTGTGCAAAGTCATGGTCTGGGGTGGCCAGCAGCACGAGCCCTAACTAGCAGATGAGATGCCAGTACCTGAGCAGTTAGGCCCCCAGGTGCCCCCTCCAGTCAAGGACCTTGCTAAGGAAGAGCCTCCTGGAAGAAGCCAGAGCCAGGTTGGAACCCTGCTCCCAGTAGCTACTCACCATGACTTTGCACAAGTCACCTGGCCTGAGGGACAGCCTGCTCACTGTGGCACTGGGTCACTGATGCACCACAGGGTAGCAGGGTTTAAACACAACAATGGGTATACTCTGTCATCAAGATCAACAGGGCTGGAGGCACCAAGGGGGTACCCTCTGTGGGCCATCAGCCTCTCACCACCTTGGGCCTTGCCAAAGCTGTGTGTCCCCACTGGACCCAGGGCCATGAGGACGGTGTGCCAGGTCATGCCAAACAACCATGAAAACCGTTGTGGGGGTTAGAGCCAGGTGACAAGAAGTCAACCAGGAGCTGGGAGACCCACCATTCACCTGACTTAAATATGTTTCTAATGAGCTGCCTCTCCCTGACCACAAAGCCCATGAGAAACCCCCCAGGGAGGTGCTGGCCCACTCTGAGCTCTCAGCCTCTCCAGGCTGGGCTGTCCCCCTGACACAGGGTCCTCCTGCGGGGGCCCTGGGTCAGTTTGCTGTGGCAGCTGTGCCCCTGCGTGGTGGCCCTCAGTGGGTAGTGGAAAAGAGAAGCACAGTGTCACCTTCCAATCCCCTTTGAGGGGGTGACAGGTCTAACAGGGAGAGGTAAGTGGGGGTCACCTCAGAGGTGGGAGTGGACCCCTGCTGGCCAGGGGCACAGAGCAGGTAGAGGAGGGCAGAAAGGCTAGAGGCCACTCCCCTGTCCATGCCCCCAGGACCCTCCCTCGGGGACTCTTTGTCACTCCCATCCTGTAGACTCCAGCCACACAATCCTGTGGACATGTGTGCTGTGATGCCGTAAGAGTGGAACACTAGATGCAACAGTGACTCTGGGCAGGGACACGGTGCCAGTGGCCGTTAAGGGGTACCTGCAACCAAGAAAGGTCCGGGTGACATGGCTTAGTGGGCCACTTTCTGCTGCCCAGAGTGGCACGCAGGGAGTCTCTGAGGCAGGGCATGTTCTCCTGCAGCACAGCACCCAGCCTGGCAGGACCCTTGGCCACCCGCCTTGGGACAGGCATAACCCGGGGGCACCTAGGAGAGCTGAGGTCATCCAACACCCACCCCTGATCCTAGCCAAGATGCGTGTTTTTCAGGGCAAAGCATCCACCTCAAGACTTTGTGGGGCCGCTCATTTCCCCAAGGGCCAGCCTACCCACTCTAAGACGAGCAGCTCCAGGGCTTGCGACAGGGACAGGCGCACAGCCTGCAGGTCCAGGCTGCTGTGGCCACCAGAGTAGCTCACCCTCAGTTGGAAAGTGAAGTGGACATATGTGGGCTACCAGAGCCTGGCCACCGGCAGCTGTGCGCCCTCAAAGGCCAGTCCCAGGGCTCCCACTTCACCCCTTAGAAGGGGCTCCCCTTTTGAGAGGAGGGAAGGGGAGGTTGCCCCAGGTCTGAGCCCAAGGCAGGGCTTGTCTTGCGGGGAATCGTCCCAGAGGTGTCAGGCAGCAAGTGCACAGGAGACCTCCACTCACCGGTGTCACGCCGATGAAGACCCCTGGTGGCTGTAGCTGAGGTCAGAGGCAGGGAGGCCGCAGCCCCAGCATGGGCTAACCCAGCTCACGGCCACCATGAGAAGCCGGGGACTTTCTCCTTCTGCTCAGCCAGCCACAGTTGCCCACACCGGGCATCCCCCACAAACATGGCCAGAGGGGCCTCTGCACCAGGCCCCCACCTCATGGCTCAGAGCAGCTCCATGTGCACCGGTCATGCCAATCGTAGCTCAAGGGGCACCACAGCGGCCACTGGCACCAGGACTTTTTGCCAGGAGCCTCCTGCAGGGAAGAGGCTGGGGGTGAGGAGGAACACGCCCACCACACTGGGCGAGGGAGGCAGGCACAGCCGCAGGCCCCACCTGGCTGCGGCTGGTCAGGCACTCCCGTGCTGCACCGAGCGGTGGCGCCTCTCAGGGAAAGGGAAAAGTTCATTCTCATGGTCACGAGCAAAGCGAGAATACCCACACCGCGGAATACCGCACTGCGGAAGTCACCAGGGCATGCCATGCAGAAAATGAAGGGCAGGACAATGCACATCGACATGACCTTTTATGTAAAACTGAAAAAATAATTTCAAACAGAAACACATAGGGCATTTTTTTTTTCTCCAGAACAAAAAGATCCGCTGGCAGCACTTCTGGGAGGTCTAGTAGAGAGGGACGGCAAGGGGGTTTCCGCTTTCTGTGATCTTTAGATTTTCTGGCCTTGTTGGGTATCACTTAGGATTTTCTTTCCTATCACCTAGTACGACCTAGCTGAAGACATGACAGGACCGGCTGTGCTCCTGGGGTGAGCTCGCTTTCAGCCACGAGTCTAGCAAGCCCGAGCCAAGCTCCCGAGAGAAGCTCCCGAGAGAAGCTCCCGAGAGGGGCCAGATGGTCCAGGCACTTCCTCACCTTCGAGACAATGAGATGCTCCAAGTGCTCCTGTGCTCTTTCTGGAATAAAGATGCTAAGCACAGGTGTGACCTCGTTTACAACACAGCACCAGCACTGACTCAGGGATGGATGCAGGAGGGACACCAGCTTCTGCAGCGTCTGGTGTGCATGTAACTAACAGGCCACATTACAGGGGAATCCAGAGGAAGTCATCCGAACCTGCAGAGTCTGCAGTCCCCAAGGGAGCCAGGGTGTGCCCCTCGCACATGGTGGAAGCAGCTCACAGAACTGGCTTTTTCCTCTTGGGTGTCTGGGGCGGCCGCAGCTCTGCTGGCCCGTGGGCAAACGGGCAGCTGTCCGAAGGCAGAACACAGCCATCGGGGTGGTGACTGTAGAACCAGCACATGCGGGTCTTGAAAGCTTCCGAGCAGAGTCTTCGCTTTGCTTCCGAGTGCGGCTGCCTCTGTAGCTTCTTTTCTCTCCAGTCGCGAATGTGAACTCTCCCATTCACAACTGTGTTTGGAACAAGGAGAAGACATGGCCCAGTCATTCTCCTCCAAGTCCACCAACTCACCAAGGCCTGGGGCTGCAGGCCCCCGACACCAGCCGTCCACGCCTGAAGGGTGAGCACCCGTGGAGGCCGAACCTGGAGCCTTGGCCTGGTGGGGCGGACATGGGGGTGGGAGGGAGGGCCCGAGGGAACAGGCAAGGAGCAAGCTGGGGGAGGCTGGGGGAGCCTGGAGGACCAGCGCCAGGGGTCTGGGGTCTTCAGGAGGCACACGCTGAACACCTGGGGCTGGGGCAATGAACGGCAGGGGGCGCTGCTGACAAGATCCAGGCTGCAACCACGGACAAGTGCCTGGGGCTGCACTAGGACGGGCCTATGGGCAGTGACCGAGGGCCTGGGAGACCACGGTGTAAGAGCCACATGTGGTCCCAGGCTCAGGTGCAGCTTGGGAAGCTGCAGTGGCATCTATGGAGAGCCTCACCTCTGCATCAAAGAGAGAACAAGCAAAGCTCCCTTCCAGGCAGGTGAAGAGGAGGGTTTACTGGTGCCCAGCAAAGTCAGAGCCCCCAAACGCAAACATTGTGGGGAGGGGTACAGCAGCTCCATTGGCAGGGTGGGGGCTGCCACAGGACACAGGGACTGGGGAGTGGTACAGCCCCAGTGGCTGCCCGGGCCCCCCACTGGCCTGCCTCCTGAGCTAGCCACCCCCATTAAGACCCAGACTCCACCCAGGCGTTCACCTGGCCATCTGACTCCCAGAAGCCAGCAATTCCACCGAAACATGGCCAAAGCAGCCACATCCATTCTGGTTTTCCCTGGAAGCTGTAAGGCCACCCGGAGACAGACACGCTCAGGGAGAAAGAAAGGAAGCTTAGTGAATAAATCTGGCTCTCCAGCTTCTAATGAGAACTTGAAAGCACAAACTAAAGCTTGGAGTTTGCTTTCAAACAGGCTCGTGTTGTGGCAATAATGAGACTGTCTCTGTGGACTGCCATTTATTAAACATTTTCCATTAAGGCAAGGAAAGGAGCTGCAGAGAGGCGCCTCACAGACGGAGGGCCACATGGACAGCTTGCTCCCCCACGGAGCTGGCCTCCTGCACTGCTCCCCACAAGGCCGACGCCCAGCTTCCTTAGTATGAGAGCTCAGGTCAGGGGAATATCACTAGGTTCCACTTGATATCCCTGCAGAAGGACGTGGCCCTGAAGTGTGTCCCGAAAGAGCCCCGAGGTGAGACTCCCACCAGGCACCTTTGGTGTGTGCCCAAAAATGCAAGGAGCCCTCGGCCTGGTCCAAAGCCTCCATAGGGGTCCCCACCCGAGGAGAGGCTGGCCTGCAGCAGGCTGTCACAGTGGTCTCGTGAGTTAAATGGGCACCTCGTCACGTTTCTGGAGCAACACCTGCAGGGCCAGGGGACAGGGGGCCCAGGCACCAATGACAGAGGACCAGCCCTGGCAGAGGTTTTTCCTGAGCTCTCCCGTGACACACTCCTGTGTACCTCCAGGTCCCAGGGAAGCTCCTGCAGTGCCCCTCCTGACACCCCCAGCTCCCATCCTGGGGAGGCCTGGGCCAGGCACCTGCACCCACTCCAGCCGGCTCACAGGTCAGAGCACCAGCGGGCCTTCCCAACTGCTGTGGGAAATACACTCCCAATCCTACGGTGGAATCACAGGATTCTCCTCCCAAACTACTTTCCCTCCCACAATCACTACGGGCAATTTACCAGAACAGTGCCCCATGCTCAGGTTCTGATCAGACGTGACCTGGGTTGCCAGGCCAGCAATCTCTAACCAGGAGAGACTTTCAACAAGTCCCCACGTGAGAGGCAGCCACAGGTTCATCATGGCCAGCACAGAGTGACGGCACCTCAGGCACAGACCACTCGGCTACGGCCCCACCAAGCCCCTGCCCCCAGCACGCACCCACCCGGGCACTGGCCCATCCCCACAAGGTGCTCGGCTCCAGCAAAACTGAGGGCATCCAAAATCGCTCCAACCTCCTTGGCCCTGTAAACACGACCAGAAACTAGAGGCTCTTGTTTCAAACACCATGGGAGATAAGAGCACACTCCGTGCATAGTTTTTGCAGACCGTGAGCAGAATGTTTACTCAGTGCTCAGGCCCTGAGCTGCCTACTCAGATGTGTTTCCAAAAATAAATGTGCTCCCCCTCCCCCGCCATGTGAACTGCATAGAAAAGCAGTCACATACATGCATATTTATAGTAGGGGGAAAAAAGCTACGATTTCACAAAGTCAAATAGAAAGCCATGCTGGGAAAACAGAAGGGCAGCCCTTCTGGGTTGCAGCGGGTGTTTTCACGGACAAAGAGCGTGTGAGACGGAGAGCAAAGCCCAGGTAGCCATGCCAAAGCTGGAGTACAGCAGGAACTGCGGGTTCAGGAAGGCCGCCCCCGCCCCCAAGTGGCTCCACTCCCCAGCAGGAGGCATGATGGCCCACACTCCAGCCTCTGCAGCCACTCAAAACAAGGAAACTCCAATTCAGTTTACAGGGCTCAATGCCATCATAGGCACTGCCCCGAGAAGACCAGGTTTAAATGAAAACAAAGTCTATCATTACCAAGGGTACCTGCGCCACCCAAAGGCTCAGTAAGCCTGCACACCTGAGCTCTCCCATGCACGCGTGGAGGGAGCCATGTGCATCCAAGCTCTGCTGTCCCCATGTGGGGGGTCGCATACTCCTGAGATCTCCTGTGCCACACACACCTGAGCTCTCCCGTGCATGCGTGGGGGGGTTGTGCGCACCCAAGCTCTCCTGTGCATGTGTGTGTGTATGTGGGGGGACTGTGTATAGCTGAGCTCTCCCTTGCACACGTGGGCGGCTGCACACGCCCAAGCTCTCCCATGCACACATGGGGAGGGACATGAGCACCCGAGCTCTCCCATGTGCACCTGAGCTCTCCCGTGCACACATGCAGGCCTTGCTCACCTGAGCTCTCTTGTGCATGCGTGGGAGCCATGCGCACCTGAGCTCTCATGTGTCACATGCACACACTGGCAGGGAAGATAAGGTGACAGCGCCCAACTCCCTTAGCTTTATAGGCTGGGAGTGGACAGATGCACTCCATCGGCCATGGCCACTTGCCCCAAGTCACTGCCCAACCACTCTTCTCAGCAGCAGCACCAGGGTGGGGGTGTGGGGACTGACCCAAAGGAGCGTCACTCAGCAGCTGCAGGGTGGCCCCAGGGGCGCAGGAGCAGCCCCTGCTAGCGGGGTCTTCTCTGGACCCCACGTTCTCAGCACATTTTCAGGCACCATCACCCAGAACCCACCACCTGTACGCCCTGCACCCACCTCCCAGAAAGAAGAGGTACTCAGCACCAGCCCATAGCTGGCCTTCCTGGGCCACCTCCCAGTGGAAACAAAATCAAGTGTGCTTCCCCAGATGCAGTCTGAAGGAGCCAGATGCTGTGCTGTGGGGGGACTTGCACTGGGCCCTGCCCTTGACCCTTGAGGCACCCGATGTGGCAGAGAGCGGGTGCACAGATGGTGACCCCACAGCTGGCCTAGAGCTGGTCACAAAGGTGTCACTATTCCCCTGCCATCACGGAGGCCCAAGCCCTCCTTGCAACCACAGGAGGCTGCAGGCCACGCCCTCTCACTGCACCCCAATTCCGCGTCTTCCCAGCACAGACCTTTAACAAAGGCTGTTCCTCATCCTCTTTACCAAGTCCTGGCCCAGAGATCATGTCCCCAGCATGGCCCTCCCGCCCCCCACCCTGTGGGAGGGTAGGCCTCCCTGCACATCACGACTCCGGTGGACACGCACCTATGGCACGACGGTGATACCAGACACCAGGGGCTCTAAAGCCCTTCGCTGATGTACTCAGGGGTGATCATGGGCAGGCTGGGATTCACTCTACAATACTTTCACAAAGAAAAGGGGGAGAGGAGCTCCAAGAGGGAAACAGGACAAACGGCTGACCGCGCTCTAAGTAAAGGAACCTCCTTCTACCCCTGGTCCCCATGTGAGTATCTGTTCTGCGTCCCCCTCCCCACCAGCCTGGCCAAGAGCAGACTGAGTGAAAGGGCACAGGTTCCTGGGCCCCTCTATACCACCTGGCTATCCTGGAAGCCTGGAACATGGGGCAGGACGGGATTGAGAGCTTTGCTCCCAATGGCCCGGGGCAGACACACAGGGCAGGGCAGTGACTGGCATCGGGGCTCCCTCCTCTAACTGCTGGGAGCTCGGGATGCTTCCAGAATGCAGGCAGCTGGAGGGCCAACACAAGTAACAACCCCTCCCCCACAAAGTCCTTTAGTGACACCCGGCCGGGAGGTTTTCAGACTTGTTCTTCCTTCCATGTGAGGCATGAGCACATCCCGGACAGGGGTAAGGCCAGACCTGGCCAGGGGTGCCATGCCTATGGGGGCTGGACTGGAGAAAATTGGACAAGAGGCATGGCCAACATCCCTTCCTGGTGGGAGGCACTCGGAAGGCAAAAGCTAGGCATGGGCAGGGGGGCTCTATCCTCTCTCTCTCCCACTTTCCTAGGTACCTAAATCTCCTCTAAAGCAAACTTCACTCAGGGGCACCTGGGTGCTTATTGAATTTCTGACTCTTGGTTTCAGCTCAGGTCATGATCTCAGGGTCCTGGGATCGAGCCCCACATCAGGCTCCGCACTCAGTTCTCTCCCTCTGCCCTTCCCCTCAGATCACTCGTATGCGCACACTCCAAAATAAATCAATCTTTTAAAAAATTTAAAGGAAAAATAAAGCAAACTTCACTTAATAGAAAAAGCAGGGACAGGGATGGCAGAATCTGTGGGGAAGAACCTTCTGATTCAGGAAATCTAGGCGTGTCCTCCACATCTGAGGAATGAGTGTGTTTCCGGGCTTGATCCCTTACCTTCAAACACCTGATGGTTGTTTCTGAGCAGCGTCTGCAGGCCTCCACACTCCCGCTTCAACCTCTGCAGTGTCTCCCCAGCCAGCTCATGGGCCACTTCTGCCAAGGAGAGGCTTCCTGTGGAAACCGGGTTTCCCCAACATAAAGGTCAATGGAGACCTTAAACAGGCATGATGCCTATTGCCCGGAGACAGTGCCAGCTCCTTCTGTCCCGGCCCCTCACTCATGTCAGCAAGAGGAGCCGTGAGATTGACTGTGGCTCTGAGGCCACGCCACATGGAGTGGGAAAAACACGGCTGAGCCACCACCCCCGGGGATGCCAGGGACGTCCCACCTGCCAGGCCCTGTACCTGGGCTCTTGCCTCCGCCCACCCGACGACTGCGCAAGCCAGCAAAGACAGCCCTTCCTTCCAGACATGGAAAATCAGTGCCGCCGTGCGGCCCGGCCCGACGCCCAGGGGAGCAGCCGTGCTGTGCCTAGGATTCCATCTACCAGAGCCAGCCACCTCAAACCAGTTCCGAGAGCAAGCGGGCCGTCTAAGGAGAAGGCTGAAACCCTTGCAGATGGCCTCCCCTGCCCCTCCTGGGTCCGGCCCTGCTCCAGCTGCTGGCGATGGTGCTCATACACACAGCTGCATACGGCCTCCCCCTGGATGCTCATCCTCGGCCGTGTGTGTGTCCTGACCCAGCTGTGAGGGCAGGGGCCACCTCCTCCCACCCTGTGCCCCCTGCAGAGATCACTCAGGGCCTGGAGACAGACCTGTGCCTATGTCACACAGGGGCAGGCTGCGGAGGGGTCACTAAACTCCAGCAACCAGAAGGTGAGAAGACCACCTGAGGGCAGGAACCTATGGGCTAAGAGGCCAAGGGCACAGGTCCACCCCACTGGAGCACCTCAGGCCAGGCCCAGACACCGAGACCCATGTGGCACAATGGCCCCCCCAGCTCTGCAGGGGTCTCCACCGGGCAGGCAGGCCTGAGACCTGAGACCTGACGATCAGAGCCACCCACTATCTATATCAGACCCAAGAAGACCCAGGTGGTTACCACTGGGAAAGTGCTGTCCCAAGCACAGGCATGGATCTCCTGAACTCAATCACTCCTGGGTCTGAAGGTCGAACTCCCCATTTTCAGATACACACACACACGTCTCTGAGGCACCTGCCTGCCTACTTCAGGGACTCCTGGCCCCTCGAGGCCCCACTGGAAACCCCCCACCCAGCTTGCCTTCCTCTTTACTCGGGCCCCACCTCAGTAGGGCACAGCAGGAAGTGGGGCACCAACCCACAGAACAGGCCATAGCACCTAGTTACATGGGTGGTCAGCCACCCGCAGTGGGGGCTCTGGCAGAGGCTGCCAGCACATCCCTAGAGAGGCCCTTCGGTCAGACGCCGCCAGAGTCAGTGATCCATAGGGAAGGGGAGCTGCTCCACAGCCCTGCCCCATGGCACGTACACCAGAGCCGTAGAGGCTCTGGGCAGGACGACGTCACCGGTGGGGGAGAACAGGCTCGCCGCCTGCTCCTGGGCCTCCACTCACAGGCAGCCAGGCAGCAGCCCCAGACAGGCTGAGGTAAGGCTCCCCCAGATCCTCCAATGACTCCCACAACTCAGAGGCAGTCTCAGGCGCTGCCCAGCCCAGCCAGCTCCACAGCGCCCTCTGGTGCCGCCGCGCAGGAAAGAAACCAGCTTGGATGGGGCAGCAGCCTAGGACTGTTAACACTCAACTTTACAAAAATAACGGAATCCCACACTTGGTTCCCTATCTCTCCTGAACACCACTGATTTCAGCACGTTACTTATCCTATGAGGACAATCAGATACAACTGTCTCCCTTTCACCACGTCTGAGTTTTGCACTTGGGGGATTTCAAAGAGAACCAGGTTATCTGACTACGTCTCCCAAGTGTTACCCTATTGTCAAGGCGACAGTGTGCTTTCCTGGCATTCAGGACTGTTTTCCATTTGGATGACCCCTATAAACTGAAAATAAAGAGCTCCACCCCCTGAAGCTTGGACAATTCTGTGAAGGTGAACTAAAAGTCTGAACACCATCCCTCTGCCCTCAGTGCCTTCCTCCGAAGGAATGGAGTCCTGCACATTAATGGGAACTGTAGGGAAACCTTTAAACAATCAGTGTCGGTGGCCCATTCATCCTCGATGTCCCTTTAAAATACACGTAATTAAAAACAACCACACAGTTTCAAGTTGGTCCTAAAGGAGAGCTGAGCCACCACCTGAAAGCCAGAAGGCATGTGGCTGCAGGGGGCCTACCTCCTCGGTTCCAGGCCTTTGAGCTGCTGCTGGAAGCGCTTCCTGTGTTTAACTGCTCTCCATTCAACAGCAAATGTGCCACTTGCAAAACCACTTGGTCAATAAAATCTCGAGGAAGGGTGGCACAGTTCCTCACGCGCTCAGCTTTCTCTCTAGGCTGAAATCCAGACAGCCAGAGTTGGTCAGCCCGGATCTCCGCTCTTCCTGTGGCAGCCCCGGTGTCCAAGGTCTGGTGCCCGTCAGGGTGACCTGCGTGTCCCACTGTGGCCCGGGGTGGAAGAGGGACAGACACCTCACTGGGTGGGCTCACGGGGTGGCCCCGCCTGCTGTTAATGTACTGGGTTCTTTGCTCATCCATGGAAACTTCTCCAGCAGGTGGGTATGTTCTGGATTTCCCGATGAGACAAACCTGTGTGTGAAAAACAGCAGGGTATATCACCAGGCTCCTACAGCATGGCCTGGTTTCCACTTAACTCTCTTGTTCTGCAGCACAAATTAAAAGCTTTAGACATTTATCATGAAAGAAATGCTTACTTTAGGAACCAGTATCAATAAAAACGTCCAGAATAATTCAAGAGCAAAAGCCCACGAAGAATCTCAAGGCTCAGACTTTGAGGGCCCTAACACACATGTAACAACAGAGCCCCCCACTGACCTTACGGCTGTGCCTGCTCTGAACACTTCACTTGTGGGAGCCTTCGTGTGACCCCAAGCATGGACGCTGCTGGGAAGCCAGATGTCTCCTAGGACCTAGGACGTCCTTCTGGACACCTGGTCCGATGAGGGGGGCATGTGGCCCCTGCAGAGTACCTGGGGCAGCAGGAATGCTCTCTTTGAGCTTTCTCCTCTATATAGCTCAGAGGAAGGCGGCCACACAGGCATCCCCGGGGCAAGTGAGGCCGGTCTGGCGCCACCGCCCTAGGTACAGCATCTCTCAACGTCCTCCCCGGGTGAGAGCTACAAAACCAGCTTACAGGCAAAAAAAGCAAGCATCAGAGCCACCCCTCACTACACTCCAGCTCTGCCACCTGCTCCCTATGTGATCATGGGCAGGTGAAGTGACATTGCTGTGTGGGGACAAATGTGCCAGGTGCCCCCATTGAACAGTAAGATGTGTGCACACCTGCTCTCGTATCTGCCCCCCAGTCCACCGGGTTACAAGCAAGCTGAGGCTCAGAGAGAAGCAGGGTACGTGCCCTCCAGCAAGAAAATGGAAAGACTAGTGCAAAAACCCAAACTGGGACCCTTGTATGCACATGACCCAAATCTCAGCGGTTCCCGGTGGGACTTGCTGACATGAGGGCACTTATGAGAATGACACTGTGGCTCAAAAGCACAGGCCCAAAGGAAGCTTTCAGAGTGATCTGAGTGGTGACTGCACAGGCAGCAATGATGTACCCGAGGCCCCGGGGGCCCCACTCACCGCCACCACTGGGTGCCCACAACGAAGGCGCCGTGTTATCGCCTCCCCTCCGGAAACACGGGGACACAGGTACGGTTTGCAATGTGTGTGACAGTTCGCGGTGAGCAGGGGGCAGAGCCAAGAGCTCACCTCATATATGTCTTGGGTCCTTCTCACCATATCAAGCAATTAAGCAATCAAGCTTCTAATTGGGATATGATGGGTTTTTGTGTTTTGCTGGTCAAAAAAGCACACTGACAGCCACAGAGTCTGACAAAAGGAAGCTACCAGAGATTATCACAAACTGGTGGCTCAGAGGGTGAGCGGGAAGGCTACCCAGTCCACTCTGACCACCCCCCCGGCGGGGAGGTCACACTTGCTGTTTTCACAGACTGGGCAAGGGCCAAAGGAGAAAATGGGACTCATGTGGAACTTCTGAACCAGACTTCAATTTGGGCCAGTCACTGGGGAACCCGAGGAGTCAGTACTCAGAGCGGGCAGCCACAGACAATACTCGGGCCACCGCTATATAAGTCAGGCTGACGCCTACTCTGGGCAGGTACCCGAGGGCCATGTGCAATTTCTGGGAAGGAAATGAAGACTTGGCCAGGGTCCTGCAAAGCCACGACGGGAGGGGCCGTGGGTGCAGAATGAGCCCTCCGACGCCCACCTGTGGCTGAGACACTGAGATCAGCACAGGCAGCTTCTGGAACGCATCCAGTGTTGAACACCAGCAGCCCTTTTGGTTCTGTGATGCGACCCTCAGCCCCCCCATCCAGATGCCAGCACCCCACCGAAGACGGCGAGCCCATGGTGACCAGAACGCACCCTTTTGGTTGACGGGATGCGCAGGCAGTCCTCCTCGACGTGAAACCCGCAGGCCAGTCCCACTTCTGTGACGAAATCAAGGTACTCTCGGTACTGAGTCTTCCTGCTCTGCCTCCGGGAGTACTTCCCGGTGAAGTCAAAGAAGCAGCAGGGAAGGACAAAGAAACGGCAGCCATAGGAGGACCTTCAAAATCAATCCACCAAAAACGAAAGAAGATTCAGCAGGAGAGCCACGTGGCTATCATGCCTTGGAATAAGACATGTGTGCTGGCGGCTGCTCATGTTTTCTGATGAGAACATGAATAACAGCTCTCCCTAATTCAGTTTCTAGAAACAATGCAGCATGCCATACTTTCTTCATAAAACATGAATCTAATTACTTTCATAAAAACTTGCTCCCTCGCAGCTGTTCTCCTCAACTGCAACATAAGACTTCCAGAAGCACGTGAGGCTTCAGACGGGAGGGCGGGAGCTCAGAGGCAGGCACGGCAAAGACTAAGACGTGCTCCTTGACCTACATTACCCTTGGAGAGCCAGGGCAGTTCCAAAGACCCTGGATGGCAGACCATAGCCACAGAACATTCGAGGCGACATCTCCTGAGCCAGAAGGGCCGCCGCCCCACATGCAGTCCCTGGGCTGAGAGAGAAATATTGTTCCAAGGGTCACCTTGTCCACAGACTTTTCCTTTGAAGACCGGCCCTCACTGTCAGAAAACAACTTCCAAGAAAACACGACCTGTCTCCACACCGGCTAAAAACACCACCAAAGTCCTTGGTTTTCATCAGCGCTGTTGAGCAGAATGCCGTGAACCACATTTGGGAGCTGATCTTCTCCAGCCAGGCGGAATTCAGCCCCGGCCTGATACGCTCGACACATCATCCTTCCGACAATCTGAGCCAGCTCCATTTCCGGTGTCCAACAGCCACTGGTGGCCAGATGCGGACAGAGAGGGCACTCAAACCTCCCCTGCCATCCACCCTGCCGCCCAGGCCACCTGCTCACCGGGCTGCAATGACGGGTACCCACGGCGTCAGTTCATCGGAATGGTTACCAATCAACCAATCAACGTCAGGGAAAAGGGTCTTATCACTTGGGGTGATTGCACCTTCCTGAGAAAAAAACACAAAACAAGACCGTGTGTTCAGTAAAGCAGCACAGAGCTCCCGAAGCAAGGCCGGCTTGCTGGGCATGGTCTCAGCCCCACCCCGGAGCCTTGGGGACACCGGGCGGGCACCTAAACATAGGGTTGCATCTGCTCCAGAGGGCGTGAAACCCAGCGGCTTCCAGCATCATCGCTAGAGAAACCAACCATGCCCTCTGAGTGTTCATCTCTTTCTGATCCACTAGATGGCCCATAGGAAATGTGCATGGTCCAGCTCTGTAGCTCCATGGGGCATCTGCACACCTGTGGCCCCGCCCCGGTCCAGCTGCATTTTACCTTCCTCTCCTGGGCTCCTCGGCACCTGCCCTCTTGCTGGGAGGCCCTGCCGGCCACCCCCACACACAGCACAACCCAGACCCACGGCAGACCCCTCACCCCCCTCAGCGTGTACCACACCTGCCACCCCGAACCTGCTCTGTATGCATGGGTGCACAGCTTCCCATCACTGTCAAAATATCAGCACCTGAGAATACCTGGCAGGTTGAGGGCACTCAAGTATTTGGTAAATATGCAAACCTCTACTTTTTCTCCTGTTTTTTTTTTGGGGGGGGGGTGCATCTCTTATAGCATTCCAAACTCCCCTTGAAAGTGTATTTGAGGAAAAACCTTTCTGAAAAGCATTATGACAATATCATCCAAAACATCTCAAGTTTGGCCTATGACAAATTTTTTTTTAAGTGGACTAAGACTGATGCACAAGGATTTACACAGTGTGACTTGTCCTCTGAAAAAACCACTGAGAACAGGAGGTGAGCCAAGAAGCAGGGTGCGTGTGTCCTGGCCTCCAAGAACAGTGGGCATGATGGGGGACCAACAGCTCGCACTGCTCGAGGACTAGCTAACATGCACGAGGCAGCTGGAAAGGTCAGCGCCGGGCACGCTCGTGAAAACAATTGCCCCAGGGGGCAAGCACACCAAGAGCAGACAAATGAACACGGTCGGTACCTCCAAGCAAGTCTGTGGTCCATACATGTCCCAGATTTTTCTTCTCCGGACATCAATCCCTCTGCCTGGGTGCTAGAAGAATTTCAGAATGCAAAGGTCAACGTGAGTACATCATAATAAATGAGCAAGAATGCATTAAACTCTGCAGGGTGAGTCGGCAGCGTGAAGTGCGGGATCCCTGATGGTACCCACAGCTTCTCTTCTCAGCGACTGAGGAAGGTCAGATCCCGAGAGCTGCTGAGGGTCACCAGGAGTCTTCACCAAGGGGAAAGACAGTCGAGGCATGGGAACGGGTTCAAGGCCAAAGGCCCAGAAGACACACCTGGACACAGAGCTCCCTCTCATGGCCCAGAGTCAGGCCCAACCCCAGTGTACCCGCCCCTCCAGCTGGCCAGCCAATGAGGCCTGTCCCCCTGCAGCGGCTTCGCCCCCAGGATGCATGCCCGTGCCCACAGGCTCCCGCGGGGCAGCCATGCTCGTTTCCAAGTTGGGAGGAGAGAAGAGGTGCACAAGGTGCCCCGGCCTTACCTACCAGCCTGAAGGTCACCGCCCAATGTGCTGACACGCCCTACCCCAGACAACCTGTTTACAGCTGTTACTGTCACAAACCCATTTTTTAACAAAGCAAATAAGAAGTATTACAACAACCCCATTTTAAGTCCTACAGCTGTGCACAGAGCGCCTTTTCCACAGGGCAGAATGCCACAAAAGTCAGTGGGGGTCACGGGGTGATAGTCACCTCCCACAGTGACTCCGAGGGAAGGCTGGACACCAGCTGGAAGCACAGAACTGGGAAGCTCATGGCTCACACTGAACCGCTCGCTCTAAGCAACAGGGGCTGTTCTATCGCATCCCGCCTTTACCACATGGATCTGACACACCCCTGTCGCCAGTGCATACCATAGCAGGAATGTAACGGCCTCTACATGGGGATTCCAGCTTCTGGAGGACAGAACCCACCGCCGCTCCTTCCCCTTCTAGTGCCCTGACATGTCTCATTCCCCAAAGAGCACCCGACGGCCAAAACAGCCTTGCTATGCAAAGTCGTCCCTAGGCACACCCACATGAGCCCTGTTCTAACCAGCAGGATGGCCATCCTCTCCCCGAGCCACACAGGCCCCCACTCTCCTCGGTCCCAGCCCAACAGCCGGGCAGACTCTGGGTTCAGCTCGAACCAGCAGTGATAAACATCAAGGACCCTTGTCCTGGTCTGGAAGACACTTGGAAAAGGCACTAGGTGGGCCATGGGAGCGCCCTTACCCCCTCGGTGCTCAGGATATGGACCAGGAGACCGTTCCCGCATCCTAAGTCAATAAAGGACTGCTTGGCGGTCAAGCCCAGTTCAGCTCTTTCTTCTTCCCACAAAATCTAAGTTAAAAAAAAAAAAAATAATAATAATAATCAGTACCTCATTCATTCCCTCTAAGAATAACTCAAGACACAAACTCTGCATGAGTTATAAATCGCGTTTCCAGGACAGGTGGCCAGTCCTTGTCTGCGGCCCTGGGTCTGTGCAGGTGACACACAGGTGAGCAGAGGGGCTGCCCTCTGGGGTGCCTCGGGGGTCTCGAGGCCGCCTGTCCCAGCAAGAGACCAAATGGAAGTGGTCCTCTCCAGGTAAGAGCTTCACAGGCTACTGCTGGGTCCTCATGCCTTCTCTCTGTTCTTCTGGGCTATACCTTCAGATGAAAGGGAATGAGAAATCATCTGGGCCAAACATGTGCTAGATAGGAGAGTCAAAACAATTCCATCAAGGGCACACCCAAATTCCGGGGCTAGCAAGCTAGCCAAGGATGGACCCAGGAGTGGAGGGCAAGTGCATGTCACAGGGGGCCTGTCAGCAGCTCGAGTGGTGCCGTGGGCCCGTGGTGAAGGGGTGCTGGAAATGCCCAGCTGAGCTAGAGCCCCTGCGGGTCGGCTTCACAGCTCAGGCGTGCTCCTCTCCCACAGTCAGACGAGAGTCCATGCCACCAAGCCTGCACGCAGGCTTACGGATTTAATGACTGTTGCTCCCCACCAGCGGCGGAGAGCACGCCGCCCCCACCGCAGAGGGGCTTAGGCAACTAGACGCACGCTTACCAGCAGGTATGCAGCAATAGCCACATCTTCATACACAAACTTCTCAGGATCGGTTACTTCGGGCCACACCTAAAACATTTTCCAGGGCATATGTAACTGTTCGCTCGTCACCCTGCCATTTCACGACACGTTAAGTAGCCGCATCAGCCTAAGTCAAATGAGACTAACCAGGCAGGAAAGTTGTAAAAAAAAGTTCATTCCGAAGGCAGACACAGATAAAGGCTCTCTTACGGTAAGAGCATAACATAAAGACACACCAAATCTTTACTGCACATGCATCACGGGACACGGCAAGAGCACTGCAGTCCATGGCAGGACTTTGCAACAGAAATGACGGATGAGGCTGTTTAGATGAGGCCACATCAAGGAGAATGCTCAGCTCTCCTTTTCCATCGTTCCTGTAGATGAGGAAGAGGAACAAGGAACCCCAGACGAGGAAAGCAAAGGGCTCAGGAAGCCGGGCCCAGCTGTCTGGTCTGTGGGCGCCTGGCTGTCATTTGTCAGGAGTGGCCCGCAGCAGGGGGTCCCCATTTCCCTCTCTGGAAAGCTAAAGCCTCCGCGGCCACATGGGACAACGAGCAGGTGCTCCGAAAGCACATAACGTCTCACTGCCCACACAGGCCACATGCAGAACAGACAGCTGGCAAAAGAGGAAAAACCCAAGACAAGGCAACACGTTCTGATGTCCATGTCTAGTCATGGGGGATTAAACAGGTCAGGCTCTCTCACTAAGGACAATTTCAAAGGCTGGAATAATAGATGAAGTCCTTTCCGGAAGGAAATGAATAGTTAGGAAGATAATGAAGGCCTCTCGGGCCAGAATCTGGAAGTGAAGGGGCCACCAGCTTTGTTGGCCAGGCTAGGACCCACACACTACAGCAAGAATGAAAGGGCACAGTCTCCAGCCTGTGACCTTTGGAATGTTCTGTTATACGATGATAGGTAACTGAGAAAAAAAACCACACACACATCTGGGTGCCTGGTGGCTCAGTCAGTTAAGAATCTGACTCCTGATCTTGGCTCAGGTCTTGTTCTCAGATTCATCAGATTGTGCCCCACATCAGGCTCTGTGCTGAACATTCTCTCTCTCAAGATTCTCTCCTTCTACAACCCCCCTCAAAACAAAACAAAACAAAATGCAGAACACACACACATACACACAAATGACAAATCATGGTTCCTTCCAGAAAGAGGGCCATACGTGGGCAAAACTACAAAAGAAGTTCAGCTATGTTAGGGAAACTTTATTTCTTCCTCTGGATGTGAGCACAGAGGTTTGCTGTTACTTTCCCTTTACATCTTAAATATAAAGTTAAGGACATGTTCTGAAATTAACCTTCTTTCTGCAAGTATACGCTTTTTATACTTTAATTTTTCATATCTTTTCTTTAAACATGTTTAACTTTACATAAGGAAATGTGGCAATTTCAGAACTAATATCCAATTATTTTCAATTAAGTACTTTGCTTTTACTTGCTTGCGAAAAAATTAGCCATGTGCAAAAAAAAAAAAAAGAAGAAAGAAAAGATCCTTTTCCATGCGTCAAGAGTTGCAGAGTTTGCATCCCTATCTATGTCAAAATACAGCCTACAATGCAGGCCCTTAAGTGGCGTAGTTTTGACTTGAGATCTGTGTCTGCATACATCACAAAGTTTACCAGAAAATGGCTCTTCCTGGCATAATTTGGTCCATGTCCCTTCATCTAAAGGAGGGAATCACCAATGTTTCCCCAGTTACCTTGACCATGTCTTTATACTTCTCCTTAAGCATCTGGTATGTTTTGCTGTACTTGATGATGGAAATGAGGGACAGGGTGCTTTTAAATCCGCTCTTCTTGCTCTCCACAGACCACCGGGCCAACCTGGCCAGCAGCTCTTCTCCCAGCCAGGCAGGCTGGGGATAAACAATGCCATCTGAATGCCATCTTTCTGGACAGAAAATTAAAATAGATATGAACCTTTAAAAATAAGAGAAATATGAATAAGCAGAGCTGGTTTCAATTCTTATTTTTAAATTAAATATTTACCAAAAGAGAGAACATGTTAAGACAGCTATAAGTATAAATTATTTGATCTGAAACCCAACAATTGGGAACTAGTGGCAGAACTTTCAACAAATAGAGAAAAATACATTTTTTCTAAGAGCAGAAAGAATTCTTTTCTTACAAATGCTATTAAAAATGTATTTACCCATCCTATGAAGCCTGTCCGAAGGATGGACACGTAACAGAACTCCTCCTACTGTCTGCTTCACGCACTGATTAGCTGCCTTCCAGATGTCTCAGGATTCTCCTAACACTGTGTTTTTATGTATTTTCACACATGCAACTCAAGTGTGAGTACACTGGCTCACCAAATACTTCCTGGCCAGAAAGCGGAGCGCTCAGCCCCACAGCTAAGGATGACCACAGTCCCCATATAGCTCAGGGCTGTGTGCGCTGTGTGTCTCCACCCACTGCTACCAGCCCCATGCCAGGCACACAGCGGGGCCTCTCTGTCCGTGTGTTGAATAAGCGAGTAAAAGCTCACCCCCATAGACTCAGATCATAAGACACTGTCTGAGGCCATGATTCAGGCAGACCAATAAGGGGAGAATGTCTAGTCTGTCGGGTGTGGAAAGGCTATAAAAAGGTGGTGTTCCACAGCAGCCCTAAGACAAGAGGAGGCGTGGGGGACAAGGGTGCATAGGGGTCAAGGACAAGTAGGGGGCGAGGATGAGAGGTCAGGTGCTCTGACTAGAACTAGGGCTGTCACGCTTTTAGCCACCGTGAGCCCTGGAGACACATCTCACCCCCTTTAAGTAACAGGCTCCAACTGTGCACTGAGAGGCACACCTTGGGGAGCTCACGCTGCAGGAAGAGCCTGGGAAGGACTCAGGCTGCCCCCTTCTACCCGTCCCTTCACCCTTTACCTTGGAAGCTCCTTGCTGGGGTAGGCACACCCTGTCAGACCCCTCCCCTGCTCGTCCCTGGTGCTCTTCTCCCAGGTGTCCCCCAGAGTCCCCATGGCCTACTTGCCCACCCGCTCAGGGCTTACCTGGGATGCTCCCTCCTCACGGGCACTGCCCACCCAATCTGTGTGGACATGACCTGACACCGCCTTTGATACCGAGGGGCCTTGGGGACACAGACATGGTTCCCCTGCTTTCCGGGCCTGCATGGTCCTCAGCACCAGGTGGTGGCAGAGCGAGTTTGTGTGTGTGGCACTGCTCCCGGCCCCCTGTGGAGCATGAGATGGGACAGGCACACACTGACACCACTGTGATGACAGAAGACCATGAGGAGCGCAGTGCACTACTGATGCAACCCTGTCAAGTCCCATTTCCCTTGTGCTCAGCACCTGGCCCAAGTGCCCAAAGGGATGTAAGGGACAGCTGCCTAGGGGCTCGAAGACAGGATACGCCAACCCGGAATGATGGGAGCAGGCAGCTGAGTCCGAGCCCTGAGTCCGTGAGCAAAGAATGGAACTGCCATGCGTGGAAACATGCCATCGTGCTGCTACGACCATGCCATGCTGGGTGCCTGCACAGCAGCCCTAAGCGCAGGCCTTCAGGGGCTACCTGCCAGCTCTGCCATCAGCGCCCCCCACCCAGTGACTGCCACAGGAAACACGCTGTCCCCCAGGTGCCTGCTCCCAGTCCCCACTCTCCAACACAAGCACATGGAGGAAGGGCCCGGGGCCAGGTCCCTCGGGCAGTCTCTAGATAATTCTAAGAGTCTTCAGCCAGGCTCTAAGTCTTGCTATCAAGCTTCTATGCCTACAACAGGTCCCTTTGAAGCCTAGGCCCTCCTCAGAAGTTCAAGAATTATTAAACCCATCACACAGGTAAGGAGACTGAGGGCCAGAGGCCACGTACCCAGGGTCACCCTGCTAGTGGGCAAACCCAGGTATATCTGCCTGCATAAGCAGGCTCTTCCCGCAGTATTCCCCTGCTTTATACAAGGCCACGTGCCAAGCCCAGTCTGATTCAACAGCACAATCCCCAAGGTTGTTCTGAAAGTACAGACCAGACATGGCTCTTAGGAAAACAGCAGCAGCAGCGTGATGAAGTGAATGTATCCTTCCTCTGACTTTTCCATTTAAAAAACATCAAAGGGAAGTAAACCAAGTTTCACACTTGCAGTACAGGCCCAAAGCGACATGGAACGAAGGGGGCTACTGAACTACCACTTTCGGGATAAGAACCACTGACTACCCAATACATACAGAACGTGAGCCTCAGCAGGAAATAAAAAAGGAAGCTATCCTCACTCCCCATTCCCAAGTTATAAGAAAGAAAATAATAAGGGGATTTGCGATTACTCAATTAGGCTAAACCTATGTGCTACTCATCACCCTGGCTACGAGGACTGGGCAGAATACAGACTCAGGCCAGGTGCCGAAAAGAACCAAGACACGCCATGGAAAGGGCACCTAGAAACAGGAAACACATTCCCAACCCCCTTCACTGCCAAAGGGCACCTTCATTTATCTCTTCAATGACCCTGAGTCCTGCAGCTCCCCAGACATGGGACAGAAACCATACAGCTCTGGAAGAGGACTCCATTCTGGAGCTCTTACCATTCCTCCTGGCTCTGACTGAGCCGGATTTGATACACGTTGCTCGTCTCAACCTTTACATTCCCACCATCATCTTCTTCCAAAGGTAAAAAAG
The DNA here is from genome assembly GCF_964662115.1 of Mustela nivalis. Classification (NCBI taxonomy): domain Eukaryota; kingdom Metazoa; phylum Chordata; class Mammalia; order Carnivora; family Mustelidae; genus Mustela; species Mustela nivalis. Next base: position 64,977,831 of record NC_139023.1, on the reverse strand, counting down.
TTACAGTTCCATTGAGGACATCTGGGGGAAAAAAAGACAGGGATAATCCAGTAAAACTGCTCGGTTCAGCGTTTTCTAGAAGCAGTACTAAGAAGAGTCATGACTCAGGCCGACTTTGCTCTCCCAGGGCTTCCCTCCTCCCCACCCCACCCCACTCCCCCTTTATCACAGCATCCAGGAGGACAGACACGTTTGATGTCCTATTCACTGCTGCATCTCAGGCCCACACAGCAGACACGCTCAGCAGCAGCTGAAGGGAGAAAGCCCCAGTTGAGGACCACTGCCTCTCCCTCACAGGGAAGCCAATCTGGGAGTGCAGACGTCTACATCTGAAGCCCTCGAGGGCACTGACTCACCAACCTCTGTCTGGTAGAGGGGAAATGGAGATCAAACACAGGAGACAGAAACTAGAAGAGGTCCTAAATTTGTGTGGACATAACAGATGAAAAGAGAGCCTCCCAGCAGAGGGGACACGTGGGAAGAGCCTTGCAGAGGCAGAGAGGCAGACAGCGCTGGGAAGTGGGAGTGGGAGGGAAGGTGCCTACAGCAATTTGGTGTTGTGGAATGTGGTCCCACAGCCTCTCGAAGGCAACTGGCACCCAAATGCCCCAGGCTGTGTCTCTGCCATGTGACAAGGCACAGAGGGTCTCTGCAGATGTGACGAGGCTACAAACCTCAGGAAAGGGAGTACTTGGGATTAAACAGGTGGCTCAGGTCAGTCACAGGGGCCCAGATAAGCTGAAAACTTTCTCCAGCTGGAGGCAGAAAAGGAGGATGCAAGCATGAGAAGGACTGGACACCACTGCGGGCTCTGAGAAAACCCGATGGAGGCCTCCAGCAGCTGCTCCAGGAGCAGGCCTTCCACTCATCTCTTCCCCTGCTAAACTCCTATCCATCACTCAACACAGGGAACACCTTCACCTTCTCCTTCAGGCATTCCAGACCCCTCCCAACAATGACCCCATTCTCTACACTAGAAATACATATTTCTATACGTCCCTTTAAAAAACAGTAAAAAAAAAAAAATTTTTACAACCTTCCTAGGACACTGCAAAGGTACTGACATAGTAACCGTGCGTGCCTCTTCACTGATCTGAGGTTCAACAAATGCTTTTTCATCTAACTGCATCCTGTGCCAAAGATTCTCTCCCTGACCCAACTCCAGCCCGCCTCCTCTGCGCCCCGTCTCAACGAGGCTCCAACCTGGCCTAGAAGCTTCACTCAACCCTGACACTGCTCCTGATAGCTCAAGGCTGCAGCCCTAGAATGACCCAAGCCTCCCCCAAAGCTGCCAGGACCGTATCTGCCCCGACCTGAAGGTGGGCCCCGCGCCCCCGCGTCCCGGCGTCGGGGGGAGGAGCCTAGGTTCCAGGAGCCCGCTGAGAAATCCCGCTTCGGTGAATTTCCACCTCCCTCGTTCCGCCCGTCACCACGAGACAGGCTCCTACCTTGCACGACTAGTTCTCTCCTCGGGACAGCAAGCGGGCAGCGAGGGCCTGTTTTCGGGATGAGGGTTCTGAGAACCACGGAGAGCTCGCTAGGCGCCTCCGGCTGAGATCCCGCCGCGGGCCCGCTAAGGAAGCCCAGCAGCTCTGGATGGCCGCCGTCGAGGCTCTGAGAGAAAGCGTCCCAGAGAGAATCCAGATCCGAGGCAGGGAACTCGCTCTCCCCGACTCCAGCCTCGCCGGCCGGCCCGGAACCCCCTGCGAGCCGAGCCGCGGCAGCCGCTTCCCTGCGGTTCTCCCTTTGCCCGTGCCGGGGCTGCGATTCCCCGGGCCCGCGAATCGCGGTGCCCCGCGCCGGGCCTGTAGTCTGCCCGGGACCCAGGTCCTCGCCGGGGGAGCAGGGACGGGGTCCCGCAGCGGCCCGGGGCAACGCCACACTCCGCCGGGCCTCCAGACGGACGCCACACAGCCGTTTGTTGGCCACCTGCGGCCTCTCCAGCCACACGGCCACCGCCGCCCAGAAGCCCCCCGGGAGTAGCGCACCCGGGTCGCGCACAGCAGCCCGGCCCACCTCCGCCATGGTTAGCCCGCGCCCAGCGCTGCGCGACTACGGCGTGCCGCGACGACGCACGGGCGGCGCAGCCTGCGACGTCACGGGGCGGGGCGGATCACCGAGCCCCGAGGCGTTCCCTCGGGCTCCCCGCGCGTTACGCAGTGTCGCTCACGCTGGCATCTCCGGGGCGGCCCGCGCGGCGCGTGCTGCTTGCAGGGGCGCGTCCTCCCTGGGCTCCGACGATAGCCCTGGCGGCAGCGTGTGGACACTGCGTCGGGCTCGCCAGGGCCGGGGCGTCTGTGGCGGATGCAAAGAGTTGGCCGAGGTCCGGGCAGCGCGGGCCTGTGGTCCGGGCAGCGCGGGCCTGTGGTCCGTGTGCGTCGGGTGGCCTCTGTCGCCGGCGTGTCTCCTGGAGGCCCGGGGCGGGTGGCAGGGCGGGCCCTGCCAGGCTGAGTCTGCAGGAACTGTGCCATGCCCCAAACTCCGGGAGCCTTTATCTATTGGTACCCTGGCCCCACTGCTGGGGCTCCTCTCACCCCCTCCAACAGTCGCTGCGGAGTGCAGGAGAAGCGCGTGATCTCTGGGAGAGCAGAGCGTGCCCCGGGTCTGTGCAGTCAGAGCAGCCTGCACGAGCGCGGGAGCCCCAGACACACCTGTTGACGCCCTCGCTGGGTCTTGGACCGCGTGGTTCTTGTTTATGCTGTTTGTAGGTTCCACCTTACAAAGGGAAGAGCCAGTTACTTTGCTTCCAAAACTAGTTTATTCAGGAATCGCAGAGAAATCTCGAGCTATGGTGAGCCATAGACAGGTCTGAAGAGACGGAGGAAAGGTCAGCTTCTCTTGGATTTTAGGAGGAAACTGGGAATGGAGAAGACCGGGAGTTTGAGGTTGGGCAGTTTCTCCTTGGCGGCAAGCGTGCTTCATGCCCTGTTGCGGGGGTGGGGAGGGACCTTCCTTCTTCGTCTTAAAAGGAGATGGAATTCGTGTGAAAAATGCCCTCTCTTGTCCCAAATAATTATTTCTGCAGGTGATGCCAGCTGTAGTGAGTGGTACTTATGTGAGCACTCCCCCTTCAAGGGTTCCCAACTCTTATTTATTTATTCATTAGAGAGAGAGAGAGAGGATGAGCAGGAGGGGCAGAGGGAAAGAATCTCAAGCAGACTCCAGGTGGAGTATGGAGCCCATACAGGGCTCAGTTTCACACCCCTGACATCATGACCTGAGCTGAAATCAAGAATTGGATAAAACAGAGAGAACCCCTCAGGCACTCCCCCAACACACACTTTAAATGAGGCTGTTTCTCTTCCTCTTTCCTAAGGGCTGCTATGAGGATTCACCACACAGTGAGGGGCATGGAACAACAGAAATTCATTCTCTCATGGTTCTGGAGGCCCCGAGAGGGAACACTTCTTGCTTCTTTGGTTTCTGATGGTTGCCGGCAATTGTTGGCATCACTGGACTGTAGCCACATAACTTGCCTCCATGGTCACACACTTTCTTTGAGTCTCTTCTACAAAGCCCCTATTTCCAAATAAGGCCACAGGTATAGTGGGTTGGGACTTGGACCTGTTTTTTTAAGGGGGGGACAGAATTCATCCCCCAACTCTGTCCAAAGGGGCCTGGTTAGAGCAGCCAAAAGACAAGTAACGACAAACTTTCCAGTTGCTAATATATATGTGGGGGGGGGGGTACCTGAGCCAAGTGTGGAGAATGCAGAGCTGAATGCAGCCACTTGAGCAAACTTCAGGCCAATGGCAGAGGCAGACATCTAAGACATGGTTTTAAAACATGAAAAGTGGGGTGCCTGGGTGGCTCAGTGGGTTAAAGCCTCTGCCTTCGGCTCAGGTCATGATCTCAGGGTCCTGGGATCAAGTCCCACATCTGGCTCTCTGCTCAGCAGGGAGCCTGCTTCCTCCTCTCTCTCTGCCTGCCTCTCTGCCTACTTGTGATCCCTCTCTGTCAAATAAATAAATAAAATCTTAAAAAAAAAAACCATGAAAAGTGCAACACTCAACACAGGGTTGCGGGTTCAGAGGCCTCGGGGTTCAGAGGTTACAGAAAGAGGGAAGTTCCTCAGGCTCAGTGTTCTACACTGAGTGTTATACACCCCTCTGGGGGTGTGGGGACTTTAGCTTGTCCTGACATTGGCTGATGGGTCCCTGCTGCCCTGCTGTGTGTCACAGGAGTGCAGGAGAGAGAAAGGATGCAGCAGAAACCTGGAGGCCTAGGGCTCTGGGGTGAGAGGTCATGAAGCCAGAAGACAATGCCTAGAGGGGGCTGGAAAATTCCACTTGGCAGTGGGTGGGAATCCTTGTGTAAGAGTTTGTCGGCTCCTTGCTGGAACAAGAACAGATTTCACACACCTCTTGGCTTGTACCTCCAAAGTCTGGATTACTCATCACCAAGGCCCTAACCTTAGTTTTTGGCACAGAGGAGCTACCTAGTTAATTACTGAGTGGGCGTGGAAGGGAGCGAGGAGTGGGTGAGGAAGGAAGGATGGGGATAGAGAGAGACAAATGGCCAAAGCCAGGCAGGAAACTTGAGTAATAACAATGTGTTCAAATCATTGCACTGACCAGTGACGGCCAATAGAGCAAAGGGCTAAAGATGAGCAAGGTCAAATGGGGTGGAGTGGAGAGATGTTAAAATGATCAAGAATGGGTGGATGGGGACTGCTGCAGAGGACTGCCAGTTCTTTGTCAGTGATGTCACCGCAAGAGCTCTTGGCCTCCCCTGCTGTTTGTACCTGCTCCACTGCCTCTCCTGGAAGTCTTACCAGGAAGTATCTCACAAAACCTGCACAAAACCAAGCTCCCCTTCTTCTCCCCCTAAATTGCTCCCCTCTCTGCCGGTCTCAGAGGCATCTCTATCCACCCAGATCCCAGCAGGACAACCCAAACTTGAATGTGACCCCTTCCTCTCTTCCTACCTCACCGCCATCCAAGAAGTTTCAGAGATCACCTAGTCCTACCCAGAGATGTCTAAAGCACACTCCTTGTCAGACTCGAGTCAAGCAGTGTCCTAAGGCCAGAGGGGAAACTGAGTGTGGGGTGCTGGGGGGCTGGCAAGCAAAGACCAGAAGGTGGGTTGTAGGAAAGCTGGGGTCAGAGTTGGGAAGAGTAGTCCTGAACCCAGTCATCTGTGCAGGGATCCAGTGGAGAGATGAAGGAATAAGACCGAAGCTGGCTATGAGCCAGCTCCGAGCAGCCTGAAGGGTTGCACCGACCTGTGAAGCAGAGGGCTGGGTGGAGAGAGAGGGAGCGGGGAGCCTCTGCTTTGTGTGTGCCCACCACCCCACGAGATACAGAACCAACAGCACAAAGTCATCCCCCACCCCTGCACCAGCTGCCTGCCACAGGCCTTCCCACCTCTCACCTGCACCAGTTCACCTGTTCCTCCGTCTTTACTTCTAGCCTGCCCGCCAGTACCTGCTCCCCACCTCTGCACTGGACTGCAGTGATTTCCAAATGGAAAGATGTTTATCTGATATCAATAAAACATGTGAACCCAAATAATTTTCTAGTAGTCATTATTTTGGGAGAAACTGATCTAAAGGTGTGAATTATTACTCTATAGTTCATTCATTTTATAAAAGATTCTCAAAAGTATATCCATTTGAAAAACAGTGGCGTGTACTTTTATTAGACCAGTAATTTTTATAAAGATTTATTTATTTGAGAAATAGAGAGAATGAGCAAGAGGGGAGAGGGAGACAAAATCTCAAACAGATTCCATAATGAGCATGGAGCTAGACATGGAGCTCGATCTCATGACCCTGAAATCACAACCTGAGCCAAAACCAAGAGTTAATTGCTCAACTGACTGTGACACCCAGGCGCCTTATTAGACCATTATTTTCTATTTGATTTTCAGGCCCTTCTGGGTGCTCCTGTGGACTCAGGGACCCCTTGTAATGATGCAGACCTGTGGCTGGAAACAGTGCCTGGTGGAGAATTAATTCTGTTGGCTTAGCATGGTAGATTCAGGGTCGTAGCCGGTCATGCAGACTTTCCCTTCTGCTTCTGCAACAGGAAGAACCCCCTGATACTGAGTCTGGGAACACAGGGGAAAGTCCTACAGGACCAGCCAAGAGGTCCCTTGGCTTCGCACAGGACAGAAATCAAAGGCAAGCCAGAGAAAGTGAGAACGGAGTTTACTGGAATAGCATGAGTGACAGAGACGAGCGGATGAAATGTCTGGGAGACTCAGAAAGGAAATGAGAATGAGCCTCTTCCTCACTTTGGGTTAGGGGTTTATACTGGAAAAGGGCTCAGGGTACTGTTCCCCCAGGAATCCAGGGTAGCGTCAGTCAAAGGAGATTGTTGGGTGAATGACAAATGTCATTCTGTGGGCGCCTGGGTGGCTCAGTGGGTTAAAGCCTTTGCCTTCAGCTCAGGTCATGATCCCTGGGTCCTGGGATCGAGCCCCGCATCAGACTCTCTGCTTGGCAGATAGCCTGCTTTCCCCTCTTTCTCTGCCTGCTTCTCTGCCTACTTGTGATCTCTGTCTGTCAAATGAATAAATAAAATCTTTTTTAAAAAATGTAATTTTGTACATAACCAAAGGTGGGAATACTGAAGCCAGCATCAGCGGAGGCTTGCTTGGAGATAATGTCCTGGAACAAGTTTGGGACCCAGCTTTTCTTAGATGTTATCAGGTATTGGGGACCTAGGACAAAACTCAGAGGATGATTCACTTTCTTGCTTCTCCCCATGAAATGGGAACATAGCTTTGTTGGCTCGTTCAGAGGCAAAATGCGGAACGTGAGTAAACGGGACCCAGCTGAGGAACTGCGGAGAGGGAACCTTTCTGAAATGGAGTCCTGTCAGTTCCCCTACCTCAGTGTTCCCAATGCCGAGTTCGTTTTCAATGAGAATCACAAGTGTGACAATGTGCAGCCATGGAACAAAGGAGAAGATATTTCAGAGTGGAATGGGAACAGAGAGAGACTTCCCAAATATCAGCCAAGCGTTGCCACACAGTTCTCCCACGGGTGTTGGGGGTTCAAAAGGCAAGCTGGAGGCAAACCCCAAGCTAACACCCCCAAACCTCCCCCAGGTGGGAGATGTGTGACATTCCTCAAGCACTTCTGGCTGCTGGAGAACAAAGGAAGGGGAAAACCCAAAGGGTTGACTGATACAGATCACAGTCCCACAGGACATGCATCTCCATGAGTTTGGAATTGTCTCAACGATTTATAGGAAAAAAAGCAGTCTTATCCATAGCAGACCTCCAGAAATCATAGAGTCAATTTCCTGGGACCCTAATATCACCCTCCTTCCATAGGATAAGAAATTTTATATAATCACCCACTGCACACAACCCCAGTGCAGCTCTCTCTGCACATGGGTCCTGTCCCCAAGCTTTAATAAAAACACCTTTTTCCATCAAAAACATCTTAGGAATTCTTTCTTGACCATTTTCTCCAAACCCCAACTATCCCAAATTATTTGCCCCACAACGTGGGGCTTCGAGTCCTTTCGTCAGGACTCTGAGCCATGGTGCAAATTTGGTGAGTACTTCCTCTCTTCTTCCTTTGCTCTCACTCCAGGGGCATTTCAGAGAGTGTGATCTTATTGGAATATGTTCATGCCCATTGGTTAGGCTCCAATGCTCTAGCTAAAGGCTGATCTACAGGGCTGCCTTTTGCTGGAAGTTGGTACCCTGGCCAGGATGGTAATAAGACCTGGAAACTCGGTGCCCTCTCTTCATTCCTGACCTTACACAAAGCTGTCTGTCTTGGGCACAGGAGAGCACCTAAGTCCCAATCTTGACTCCCATGTGAGGTCTCCTCCTCCTCCATCCCTTTCCCATCTCTGGTCTAGTTGCTTCTGACCGTGGGACCTCCACTGGGAGCCCGCTGAAACCAGTACGCAATGGAATTAAAATCCAACCCAGGACCGAGAAGCTGACATGTAAGTTGACTATATGTGTTGGAATGTTACTTAGACCATTATGGATTTCTATCTTTACTGTCTTCTGTCAATGTCCTCTACTAACTATTTAAATTACAAAATTAGGTAATTTCCCCCTTGGAAAACCTTTCTAGGGTTCTCCAATGGTTAACAACTGCAGGTTTTTCGAGGCAAGGTAAAATAGGGCATGGCCTTCAAGACAAGGCATGGAGTCCTGGTCCATGCCCTAGCTCCCACTTTGCAGTCTAGAAAACGATGAGGAAGCAAGGGGTTGCTTGCCTTTCTCCTACATGGCCTTTGAGGGCAGGCAGTGATAATAGCCATTCCATCTGAGGGATGCTTCAGGTCACTTTGACACCAGGAATCTCTGTCATATCTTTTGTGGGATGCCACCTGGGAGTTGGGGGAGGGTTTCTTGGCTAATGGACCTTCTCTCTTCTTCAGTTCCCTGGACTCTCCATTGGAATGCTTTTTAATGCACTGGAATGATTTCAGGTTGCAAAATTTAAGAAAGTACTGATCTCCTGTAACACTGCAGGATCTGTCCCCTAGATCTCTCCTGCAGGAAGGGAACAGGGCAGATGGATGGAGGTACTCCAGATCCAGGGCTTCAGGGTCCTAACTCAGGACCCTGACCTAAGCGCCTCCTGCGGAACATGTTTGTTCACTTAACAAGGCCAATAAACTCTCTCCTGAAAGATTAAATAATAATTATTAAAATGGGCTTCCTCCTGACAGAACCCGGGATGGAGGAAACAGGCCCTCCCTAAGGAAGGGGAAGTTGACCCTCTCACTCTGCTTCCTCCTAACAGATGTGGGGGGGTTCCGTTCATCCAACTCCTGGGTTAATGTCTAGACTAACTGGAGCCACATAGAATGAGTTTGCAAGTTTTCCTTCCATTTCTATTTTTTGAAACAGCTTCAGTAGAGTACATATTAATTCTTCTTTAAATGGTTGGTAGAATTCCCCTGGGAAGCCATCTGGCCCTGGACTCTTGTTTCTTGGAGAGGTTTTTGATTAGTGTTCCAATTTCCTCGCTGGTTTTTGGTTTGTTCAAATTGCCTGCCTCTTCCTGTTTCAGTCTTGGGAATTTATAAGTTTCCAGGGATGTATCCATTTCTTCCAGATTTCCTAATATGTTGACATATAGATGCTGGTGATATGTTCTCACAATTGTCTCTATTTCCTCGGTATTGGTTGCGATCTCTGATCTTTCATTCACAATTGTTTTAATTTGGGTCCTTTCTCTTTTCTTTTGGGTCAGTCTGGCCAGAGGTTTATCGATCTTATTAATTCTTTCAAAGAACCAGCTTCTACTTTTGTTGATCTGTTCTATTATTCTTCCGGTTTTTGTTTCATTGATTCCGGCTCTGATCTTTATTATTTCTCTTCTCCTGCTTGGTTTAGGCTTTATTTGCCGTTCTTCCTCCAGGTCCTTTAAGTGTAAGGCTAGCTTGTGTACTTGGGATTTTTCTAATTTTTTGAGAGAGACTTGTATGGCTATGTATTTCTAAGAACCGCCTTTGCAGTATCCCAAAAGTTTTGAACCAATGTTTTTCATACTCATTAGTTTGCATGAATTGTTTAACTTCTTTAATTTCCTGGCTGACCCATTCATTCTTTAGTAGGATGTTCTTTAACCTCCAAGTGTTTGAGTTCCTTCCAAATTTCTTCTTGTGATTGAGTCCCAGTTTCAAAGCACTGTGTTCTGAAAATATGTAGGGAATAATCTCAGTGACCCAGTATGTGGTCTATTCTGGAGAAAGTTCCATGTGAGCCCAAGAAGAATGAATATTGGGTTACCACCTTACACCAGCTAGACTGGCTAAAATTAACAAGACAGGACACAATAGGTGTTGGTGAGATGTGGAGAGACAGGAACCCTCCTACACTGCTGGTGGGAAGCTGGTACAGCCACTCTGGAAAGCAGTAAGGAGGTTCCTCAATACATTAGAAATAGAGCTACCCTAGGACCCGGCAATTGCACTACTGGTTATTTATACCAAAGATACAGATGTAGGGAGAAGAATGGGCATATACACTCCAGTGTTCATAGCAGCAATATCCACAATAGCTGAACTGTGGAAGGAACCAAGATGTCCTTCAATGGACGAATGGATAAAGAAGATGTGGTTCATATATACAATGGAATATTACTCGGCCATTAGGAAGGATGAATACCTACCATTTTCATCCACATGGATGGAACTGGAGGGGATTATGCTGAGTGAAATAAGCCAAGCAGAGAAAGACGGTTACCATATGGTGTCACTCATTTGTGGAACATAAGGAATAGCGCAGAGGACCACAGGGGAAGGGAGGGAAAACAGAAAGCGAAGAAATCAGAGAAGGAGACAAACCATGAGATATTCTGGACTCTGGGAAACAAAGTGAGGGTTGCAGAAAGGACAGGGGGTGAAGGGATAGGGTAACTGGATGAAAAAGCAATAAGGAGAACATGTGAAGAGCACTGAGTGTTTTATGCAACTGATGAATCATTGACCACCACATCAAAAACAACTGATGTACTGGGGCACCTGGGAGGTTCAGTGGGTTAAGCCTCTGCCTTCGGCTCAGGTCATGATCTCAGGGTCCTGGATTTGAGCCCCACATTGGGCTCTCTGCTCAGCGTGGAGCCTACTTCCCCCTCTCTCTCTGCCTGCTTCTCTGCCTACTTGTGATCCCTCTCTCTCTGTCAAATAATAATAAAAAAAAATCTTGAAAAAAAAACCTGATGTACTGTATGTTGGCTAATTGGACTCAATATAAAAGTAACAGAAGGGGCGCCTGGGTGGCTCACTCTGAGCTCAGAATGGAGAAACCTCTTCCTCTGCCTCAGTCAGCACCTCACCTTTTCTGCTCCCCCACAACCCAGTGTTCCTCCTGTTTACTGACGGTCCAATAAGCTCGTGCTATCTCTGCAGCAATTTGTTAGAAAAAAGATGACTTAAAGGGGTGCCTGGGTGGAGTGGGTTAAAGCCTCTGCCTTTGGCTCAGGTCATGATCCCAGGGTACTGGGATTGAGCCCCGCAATGGGCTCTCTGCTCAGCAGGGAGCCGGCTTCCTCCTCTCTCTCTCTCTCTCTGCCTCTCTGCCTACCTGTGATCTCTGTCAAATAAATAAATAAAAATATTTTAAAAATAACTTAAAATGATGGTTAATTTCATCTATCTCAAGATGTTCATTGGTCATTGTTAAGATAGCTTTCAATGTCTTTGGTAACCTGAAACTTTAAAGTGTTGCTCGGATGGTAAATGAGATTGAAATTGTTGGATATCTACAGGGGCCCTGAAATGAATGGATTTTAAAAGCACACTGGTATAAGACTGAAATTCTGCTTTTCTCTCTCTTTAAAAAGACCTCGGTGTTTTTTGTTTTTTTTTTTTTTTTTTTACTGTTTGCCCAGAAAACCAAGTTTTCTATATTTTGTCTTTATCGGGTTTTTAATTAATCAATTAAAACTCTTCATTCAACATTAAAGGAGCTGAGTTTTGCTAACAACCATATAACCCAACATACTTGTCTTTGAAGTCTCTCATTGCCACCTTAGTTAAATAATTAAATTTTAAGTTTTATAATGATCTGTAATCCTATTTGGGCATGTGCTTTGTAACTTTCTGAGGGTTTTAACAAACTTGCCCCATTCCCTGCCATAACAGATGATCCTTTTTGCTCAAGGAGACTCCCATATGTTATCAACTCCAGATACAGCTGCCTCAGCCTTTCCTAACTCCTATTCATTCCTCAACTGAGTAATCTTAACCCATAGGTAGGGACACATCTCCCATCTCCACCCCCATCCAGCAGGATGCTGCTCCAGAAGATGACACCGACCCCCCAGCAATCTTAAAGATTTAAGGGTCAAATCTGTTCAGGGGCGAAAATGATGAGGGAAACAAAGGTGAGAGAAACGTAGCTTAAATTAAATATTACAGCTTGCAGCCCACGGACTCTTGAAACCTATAGAGCATGGCCCTTCCCAAGGAACTCAGGGCTGCCTTAGTGCCCTAATGTTTACATTTTATTAAAGACGAAAAGTAACCTGACCTTAGCAATGGCTATCCCCTCAAGGTCCTGAAAGCCTTGCTCCCCAATTCCTTATGGTATCCCTAACACAAATTAAAAAGTATATAATGAGCCACTTCTCACGACCCCAGTGCAGCTCCTTCTACCCACAGGTCCTGTCCCATGCTTTAATAAAAACACCTTTTTGCACCAAAGACCCTTCAAAAATTCTTTCTTAGCTGTTTGCTCACAAATCCAAAACTTCCAGATTTCATCAAAAGGCGTCTTAAACTTCATGCATCCCAAAAACTGAACTTGTCTTCCTGTGACCACAGTGTCAATCTCTCAGATCCCTTTAAACGGAAACCTTCTGACTTGGTTTTCCTTGCTCTTCTTGTGGTAAATTGCCAGATCCAGTTGCTTCTGATGTGATCTGATGCAGTGTGGGGTCTGGAAGTGAGTGGTCCAGAAAGAATTCTTGAGATGTTTTGGGTTAAAAAAAAAAAAGTGGCATTATCAAAGCACAGGGACAGGACCCACAGACAGAAACAGGTGCCCTGGGGGAGTGAGGAATAATTGTTTATACAGCTTTGGGTTGGGAGGGGCAGGCATAAACTAAGTTTTCAACAGGATTTTCACATTTTTTTAAAAAAAAATATTTTATTTTTTCAGTGTTCCAAGATTGATTGTTTATGCACCACACCCAGTGCTCCATTCATTACGTGCCCTCCATAATACCCACCACCAGGCTCACCCAAACTTCCCACCCCCTCGCCCCCGCTCCCCTCCAAAACCCTGTTTGTTTCTCAGAGTCCACAGTCTCTCATGGTCTATCTCCCTCTCCGATTTCCCCCAACTCACTTCTCTTCTCCATCTCCCCATGTCCTCCGTGTTATTCCTTATGCTCCACAAGTAAGTGAAACCGTATGATAAGTGACTCTCTCTGCTTGACTTATTTCACTCAGCATAATCTCCTCCAGTACCTTCCATGCTGATACAAAAGTTGGATATTCATCCTTTCTGATGGAGGCATAATATTCTATTGTATATATGGACCATATCTTCTCTTTCCATTTCTCTGTTGAAGGGCATCTTGGTTCTTTCCACAGTTTTGCGATTGTGGCCATTGCTGCTATGAACATTGGGGAACATACGGCCCTTCTTTTCACTACATCTGTATCTTTGGGGTAAATACCCAGTAGTGCAATTGCAGGGTCATAGGGTAACTCTATTTTTAATCTTTTAAGGAATCTCCACACTGTTTCCCAAAGTGGCTGCACAAACATGCAAGTTGGTGCAAGATTTTCACATGTTCAAGAAGACTGTCAGGGGCACCTAGGTGGCACATTTGGCAAGCTTCTGCCTTTGGCTCAAGTCATGACCCCAGAGTCCTGGGATAGAGGTTTCCCCCGCCCCTTGCTCAGCGGGGAGCCTACTTCTCCCTCTGCCTGCGGCACCCCCTGCTTGTGGTCTCTCCTTCTCTCTCGGACAAATAAATAAAATCTTAAAAAAAAAAAATAAATAAAAAAGGAAGACGACAACGACGGCTGTTTATCCCTCATAAGGTGGGTCCACCAGAGAAAGGCGGACCCTGCCTGCCTGGAGTGTCTGCAACTGGCGGCGGGAGGCCACGGACTTTCATCTTCGTCTCCTCTGTTGTCCGCGCGTTTTGGGGGAAGGGGCCGGCTCAGTCTGGAGCCTCCACACAGCCCGAGACAGAGCTGGGGAGCAGGGGTTTAGGTTTGCGGGTCTGGAGCCCCCACACAGCGCGAGACAGGGCTGGGGAGCGGTGTTTAGGTTTGCAACTGCCCTTGGAAATAGCAGCGCGGCAGCGGGCAGCTGGTCCAGCCCCGGCTGGACTGCCGGGTCGAAGACTGCCGGGCGAGGGGGCCAGGGAGCAGCCGCCCGGGGGCCTGGGAGGGACTGGGTAGTAGCACCGCTCGCAAATATCGCTGAGCACGCGGTGCAGCAGCTCCGACCCACGGTTCTGTTGCCCTAGCTCCGGAGGGGGCCCAGGAATCAGCATACCGAGCAAACACCCCAAGACCCACACACAGAGTGCATAAAGAGACCCACCCACCCACAAGGCAGGTTCTCCCCAAGCGCGCCTCGCGTCTCCCAGGCAACGGGCCGGCGGCGCGCTGTGATGACGTCGACGGGCGGACGGTGGCCGGGAGGCGTGCGGCGCTGTCAACCTGCCTATCTGGGCGGTGCTCGCCTTTGGATGTCTGTCACGCCCCAGAGGACATTCGTCGGGCGCCTGCTGTGTGCGCTGGACGGTGTGGGGACCCAGCGACCAGGAGGGACGGCGAAATTCAAGGTCGGGTCCGTGGGGCCGGGGGCCCAGCGGCGCGGGCGGCGCTGGCGGCTCAGGGGCGGGGGGCCTACCGGGAGGGGTGGGCGTGGGGGGGTGGCTTGTGCAAAGGCCCCGTGGCACACCGGTTCCCTGCCAGAGCTGCTGGGGGCGAGACTGCCGGCGCCTGGACCTGGCAGATCAACTGGAGAGATAGTCTGAGGAGGTCAGACATTGTCCCCCAAGGTAGCCACAGAGCTGTCACCTAAAGGGAGAATGATCAGTCTGCATTTTAGTCACCTCTCTGCTGCTGAGAGGAAAACTGACTAAAGGCGGCTGTAGCTATTGTAATGATGTCTTGCGGCGACTGGGAACTGCAGCAGACTAGACACTAGACACTAGACTAGCATGACTAGCACCCTAACACACAGAGGGGTAAAGTGACTGGCTAAGTGCTCCCAACTCAGAAGTGCTAATGTTGGTGTCTCACGCCAGGCATTCTGGCATCAAACTCCTTGGTCACCACGGCGAGACCATCATGTAGTTATGTGGGTGACCTCATGTGGCATGGAGTCCTAGGGGCCTCCCTGGCTGCTTAGGATCTTGGGATTTGAGGTTGGGTGTGCTAACAGCTGTGGATCTCAGGCAACTTCTTCCATCTTACAGGCTTCCATTCACTCACCTGCTGAGAGCACTTCGAATTGTGAGCACCGCTGAGATCATGTAGCTGCTTAACATTCACCTACAGTCAGGGATTGCTCGATGATTGGACAGTCTTGTCATCGGTTTAATAGTTGTGTAGGGAAGAAAGGATTCAGTAGGTGTTAGAGAGCTGCAGTTGGGGGCTTGGTAACCAATCAGTTCTGGAGGCAGAGAAGGGAATTCCAGCATGGCACTCAGGCTTATTGCTCCGGTAACCCAGGGCTGCGGAGCCCTTGGTTGGACCATTCAGAGCTCGAGGGCTTCTAGATTGTGTGTGTGTGTGGTGGCGGGGGATGGGGGAGGTTTCCCAGGAAACTGCTGGACTGACCTTGCAGACCTGTAGGGTCCTGTCTGGGAGCCCTCGATGCATCGGGGACAATGTCAGCAGGTGATGAAGAGTGAGTGTGGCTGAGACTGAGAGTCTGCAGGGAGCTCGAGGGGAGCAGGAAGGGACACCTGGTGTGGTGTCCTGGACCTCAGGGAGGGAGCATGATGGGTGACCAGGATGCATCGAGGGCAGGGAAGTCCAGAAAGATAAGAATTCCCCTTGGACTTCATAGCTTGCATTTTGGAGCACTGGAATTCTGCTAAGAGTGTGGCTTACCTTTAGAAAAGTCTTGTTTGGTTGAGACATAACACACTATACAATCCATCCACAGCCATCCAGTGTGGTGCGACCACCACTACTTTTTATTTCCAGAATGCCTTCATCACTCCAGAAGAAATCTTGGCCCCATTAGGAGTCATTCCCCAGCTGATGGAAGCCGCCAGTCTGCTTTCTCTGTGTATTTGCCCACACTGAACGTTTTGTTAAAGCAGGCTCATGCAATATGTGATCTTTGGTGTGTGACTTCTGTCACTTGACCTAGCACTGTCAAGGTTCATCCAGTGATATTTTATTGTATGGATAAACTACATTTTGTTTATGCATTCGTCAGTTGTTGGACATAGGGTTGTTTCCACTTTGGGGGAGTTATAAATAAATAATGCCATGATGAACATTCGTGCACAAAGTTTTGTGTGGCTATTTCTTTCCATTTTTCTTGGGTGGGTACCTGTGAGTGGAGTTGCCGGGTCATGTGGTGGCTATGTAGCTGAGCTTTTGAAGAACCATCAGACTTTCCCAAAATGGTTGTGCCCTTCTGCCTTTGCACCAGCAAGGAACGAGGGTATGAGGTTTCCACTGTCTGCACGTTCTGTCTCTGCACTTTCTCATCAATGCATGTTACTGGCTGTCATTTTGATCCTGGACATCATAAGGGAGGTGAGGTGGTGTCCCATCATGGTTTCGGTTTGCCCTCCTGGATGGCTAATGACGCTGAGCATCTCTTCACGTGCTCCTTGGCCATCTGTCTATCCTTGGAGAAACCTATTTGAGGCCTTTAAATTGGGCTATTTGGCTTTACTATTAAGATTCTTAATATAGTCTGGAAGCCTCTCCCTTATCAATAAATGATTTGCAAAACCTTCCTTTCTCTGGGTTGCCTTTTCACTCACTCATGGGTATTCTTTACAGCAAAAGTTTTTGATTTTGATGAAGTTTAATCAATCTACTTTTATTGCTTGTGCTTCTGATGCCGTGTCCAGGAAGGTGTGATCTCACTAAAGGTAGTGAAGGTTTAGTCCTACCTTACCTTCTTTGAGGTTTTAGTGTTAGATCCTACATTGAGGTCTGTGTGTGTGTGTGTGTGTGTGTGTGTGTGTGTGTGTAAAGAGTGGGCCCTTATTCCTTTGCACGTGGACATTGGGGACCCCCAACACCAGTTGAGAAAACTGCTCCTTCCTCAGGACATTGTTCGGGCGCCCTGGCCAAAGGCAGCTGACCCTACATATTAGGGTTTGCTGCTGGACTCTCAGCTCTCCCATCAATTTGCATACATCTGTCTTCACGTGGTGCCATATTAGTCCCTTTGCGTCAGGTTTGGACATCAGGCAGAATGGATTCTCCAACTTTGTTCTTTTTGAGGAGGTTTTGACGATTCTGGGTTCCTTACATTTCCGGTATATTTTAGGATCAGCTTTTTAATTCCTGCTGGGGAAAAAAAAAAAAGCCAGCTGGGATTTTGATGGGGACGACATTGGCTCTGTAGATGAGTTGGCGAATGTCAGTATTTTAACAGTGTTGAGTCCTTCTGACTCGTGAACAAGGGGTGTCTCTCCATTTATTGAGGCCTCAGGTTTCTTTAAAAAATGCTTTGTAGTTTTCAGAGTATAAGTTTTGCATTTCTTTCACTCAATCTGTTTCTCTGTATTTTATTATTTTTGATGCTGTCATAAATTGAATTTTTTCTTCATTTCATTTTTGAGTTGTTTGTGGTGAGTGTATAGAAATTGAGTTGAGTTTTGCATATTGATTTTGTACCCTGTAAATTGGCTGAGCTAACTGATTCTAGTCGTTTTTTAGTGGGTTCCTTGGGATTTTCTGTATACATGATCGTATCATCTGTAGACAAGAGATGGGTTTCTAATCCAGATGCCTTTGATTTCATTTTCCTGCATGACAGCACTGGCTGGAGCATCCAGTAGTGTGTTGATGGGAAGAGGCAAAGTGGACACCTATGTCTTGTTGCTGGTATTCAGAGAAGGGCAGTCAGTCTTATTAACATGTGATAAGAGCTGTGGGCGTTTCATAGACACCCTTTTTTAGGTGAAGGGCATACACTCCTGATTGTTCAGAATTTCTGCTATGAAAGACCGTAGGATTTTGTCAAATGCTTTTTTCTGCATCCTTTGACACGATCATACATTTTTGTCCTTATCATGTTGGCATGGCGTATTACATTAATTGACTTTATTTCTTTCTTTTCTATTCTTTTGGGGTTTTTTGTTGTTTAGAGACAAAGAGAGAAATGGGGAGGGGCGGAGAGAGAGATAGAGGACCCCCCCAGTGAGATTCTGTACTTAGCCGGGTCCTGACATGGGGCTCAGTCTCACAACCCTAAGATCCCGAGCTGAAATCAAGAGTCTGACACTCAACTGACCGTACCAGCCACATGCCTTCTGATTGACTTTGTCCTGTTGAGCTGTGTGTAGTTTCCTGGGGGCACAGGTCCTTGTCCTAGTGTGCAATCTTTCTCCGGTGGGGCTGGATTCAGTCTGCAGGACTTACCGAGGAGTGTGTTCATAAGGGACGTTGGTCTGTCGTCCTCCTTTCCCGAGATGTCTTTGGTTTGGGGTTCCAGGTGCCACCGGCTTTATGGAGTACCTTATAGTAGTGTTCCCTGTGCTTCTGTTTCTTGGGAGACTTTGTAGATAACTGGTATGTTTCTTTAACTGTTCGGTGGAATTCTTAGTGGAAGCCCCGTGGCTCGTCTTTGTTGGGAATTTGTTGGTTCTCCCCTAGTGTCCATGTCTGCTGTAGGTCTGCTCAGATTTCCTGCCCCCCTCGCACTTGCCTGTGGGGGAGTGCATCCCCTCTGCGCCTTTCCCCTCTCGTGCAGACACACACAAGTTCTTTTGTCCAGTGTTCAAGCCCCCATTGCTTCTCAGCAGTACTGAGCAGCCAAACTCAGAGCCCCGTGTCTGAGACTGTTTCCACACTCAGCAGAAACAGACCTAGGTTCCTGGAGGTGTTAAAGATTCGGCTGGGTGGGCAGGGGATGGTCCATGCTTGGGACCGCACTCTGCTGCTCTTCCTCTAGGTCTGGGTTCACCAGCCCTTCCTGTCCTGGGTTTTGATGAGCCAGGGCATTGTGGAAAAGGAGCCAGTCCTCTCAGAAAATTCCAGAATGAGTCTTTGGTCAAGAGGGCTGGGTTGCAGGGTACCTGCTTTGTTGGTGGGAAGCCAGATGTCTGTTTGTGAAGAGAGTTCAGGACAAAAGTCTGTGTTCAAAGGCTCTCCAGCAGATGACCCACATCCAGATGGGCGGGAAGGGGACCTTTGGTCCTGTCCTATGTGGCCAGAGTGGACCAGTCAGCAGTGGCCAGACTCTAGAGGGAGGGTTCCTGGGTCATGAGGTGTGGCTGGGCCTTGAGGGACGGATCTGGGGGCCCTGAGAGCGTGAGGTGTCCCTGGGCCAAGCGGTAGCTCACGGAGCCTCTGGTCTCAGCTGCCCGGGGTTGCCCACTGTGACTGCCTCCTCACCCTGTCTTCGGGGAAGGTAGACGTGAGGTTTGTATGGTCATTCTCTCTTGCTGGCCCTTTGGGAGTCCGTTTGTTCCTCTCCTCCTTGCTGCATGGCATGCCCGCACTGTGGCTCGGGTAGGTGAACTCGCCACCTCACCGGCTCAGGTTGTCCGTCTCCTGCAGGCTGATACCCCAAGATGGCGCCCCCATCAGAAGGTGGTGCTGACGCCTTGCTGCCAGATCTCCCCAAGGGGCCCCTGCAGGCCTACCGCTCCCGCGCCTCCTTCTGCTGGAAGGAGCTGGCGCTATTCCTGGAAGGCGAGGACGTGCTGCGTCTGAAGGTAAGGCAAGCTGTCAGAGGGCTGAGCCGAGCCCTGCGGCTGTGCTGGGTGTCTGCTTCATGGGCACAGGCCGTCTGGTCCCTCTGGGCGAGCCTCACTGCCACCCCTGAAGGACCACAGCCTGGTTCACCTTCTGAGGCCTTGGGTCCCTGTGCTCATGGCCAGAACAACTTCCATCTGTCCCTGGGGGGCTGGGCTGGACCATGTCCCAGGGGGGTTGGTGGCCTTGAAAAGAGTCATAGTCAGAGCATGGTGAGGGCTGACCTTTGCCTCCAAGTGGGGCACTCCCCGTCTCCTGCATTTCCAGAAGACCATCTTCTCGACTTTGGAGAATGACCCGCTCTTTGCTCATTCGGGGGAAGAGCTGTGCCTGGAGAAGTGCCGGGAGCTGAACTTCCTCCGTTGTCAGCGCCTCTTGGAGCTTAGCTTCCTCTCCATGGAAGACATGGTGGCGAGCCCCCTGTTGGTCCAGACGCTCATCACCTGTCTGGGCATGTATGACTGGTCCCTGGGCATCAAGTTCTTGCTGCACATGCTGGTGAGTGGGTGGTGAGGAGGGCAGAGGATTGCATCTTCCCTGCCTCACATGGAGCAGAGGACCCCCCCCCCACCATTGCACCACCCCAGGCCCAGACAAGGTTGAGGCACAGAGAGAGAAGGTCCTCATTCATGTGAATGACACACGGCCTGTGGGACGTGGACGGTGCCCGTGGGCTGTGCTGCTGGCCAGCATTTGCTGCCTTATAGATGGCGATGTGAGCATTTGGGGAAGTGTTTCTTTTAAGAGAGTTCTAAATAATAATATAGGAAACAAAAATGGAGATGAGAACATGTGGGCATGATGATTTAGGGAGAAGTCCTGCTGTTCTCAGCTGTCTGTGCAAATTGGCGAGAATTTGCATAGTCCTTGGGGAGAACGCCATGCAAACTAAAGCCTCATAAGAAGAGGAGATTTGGGGGGCACCTGGGAGGCTTAGTGAACTAAAGCCTCTGCTTTCAGCTCAGATCATGATCTCAGGGTCCTGGGATGAAGCCCCGCATCGGGCTCTCTGCTCAGTAGGGAGCCTGCTTCTCCCTCTCTCTCTGCCTGCCTGTCTGCCTATTTGTGATCACTCTCTCTCTCTCTCTCTCTCTGTCAAATAAATAAATAAATAATCTTAGAAAAAAAAAAAAGAAGAGGAGGTTTGGGGCTTTTTTTGCTTTATGCCAACACCTCCCCCCCCCAAAAAAAGCCCCCACAAAAAGCAAAACAGGCAGGGAAGGGGAGGCAGGTCAGAGACAATCCTGGGGCTCCCACTGCCGGAGCACGGTAGAGGTGATGACGTGTCCCCAGCCTTGGTAGACACACGGTCCTCTGTGGGGCTCTGATGGGAAGTTGGGCTCGCCCGCCTGTCCTGTACCCTCGTCCCTCCTCTCCCCCTCCGCTCCTGTCTCCCTGTCCATCCATCCCCTCGGGATTTCCCTTGGGTGTCTTAGGTGCTCCTGCTTAACTTAAACGTGAACTGCTTGGGCCAGGGACTCAGGAATCACCCCAGCCATGGGCATTACAGTGCCTGCCTCACCCAATGCCCCAGAGCAGGATGCCTTAACTTGCCTCTGTTTGCGTGACCATTTTGTACTTCCAGACTTTTGGATCAGCGATTTACAGCTCTGGTTCTGAAAGACATTTAAAATACCTTCCAAAGATCTTCAACATGGAGGTGAGTTGAGAGCCCCAGAGGCATGAGCCCATATTCTTCTCCCTGTGTACCCCAAGCACAGGAAGTGGGTCCCCGGGAGCTGCATATTCCCTGGCACTTGGTGGGTTTAGCATGAGGCTCTCAAAATGAAGCCTTCTGTTTTCTTCCGTTCCCGGGAGCAGTTTCTGGCTCTGTGTTGCCCGGGCGAGTAGCCCACTGTCCCCACAGGCTGGGGCCGTGGTGTCCCGCATGTCCCTGTGACTCCGTAAGACCCCAGCTGGTTGGGTCGGGGGTGGGGACTTGGAGCTTTGGACTCTAGTTTAGTCCTTCCGGAAGGATGGTGGCGGGACCCCAAAGAATCTCTCTTGCCTTAACCCTGTTTCTTGCTTTGATATTAGATTTTCGGCTGCTTTGCGGTGACCGAGCTCAGTCATGGCAGTAATGCCAAGGCCGTCCGAACAACAGCTCACTATGACCCCACAACTGAGGTAGGTAATCATATTCCTGTCGGTCTCACAGCCTCAAGCCTGCGTAACATGGGGTCCCTACACTCCGAGATCTGTCTTTGTGCACGTGTGCTTCTCACGTGCACCCTGAGATCGTCCCCCTGCCAAGTGTCAGCTTGGAACATGGGGGGGCTCATCTCTTTGTTCACTAGGCAGCCTGTCGGTGTTGGGTTCGCAAATCTTCAAGCTGCCCACACTTTCTTAAATGAACAGTGCAAACAAGGTTCTTCGTGACCCTGGTCCCTTTCTAGCTGACCCTTCCCCATCAGTGGCCAGGCTCCACTGGCCAGGGGCCTTCCCTGTCCACTCCTGCCCCCACATCTGGCTCCTTGGGCCATGTGGCCAGTGAGCACCGTCAGCTGCTGCCTGGTGCCTTCCACTGGTGCATGTGTTATTCTCAGCACTGGGCCCTCACAGGCTGTGTCCTTGCTGTCAGGGAGCAGACACTCTAGGCTGTAGTCGGTGGGGGACAGATGTCAGCTAATGGAGTCATGATTTATCAGGTGGTCAGCTCTACGGACAGAAGGGAGGGCAGGAAGAGAATGGGGTGCATGGGTCAGGCAGCTTCTTCTCTCTGTGACCTCCGTACCCTGCTACTCCCGTCGCTGGGGTCAGTCTCCTCCGCTTCTCTGAGGACCATGCCCTCTGCTGCCCTTCCCACACCTGGTCTGGTGTTTCAGGAGCCCTCCGCCTTCCCTGCGTTGGGAGCATAGTTTGGAAGAGTCTGTATAAAGGAAAGTAAAGCCCTGTGCTCCTGTATTTGTTCTTCACTCATTCATTCTTCAGCAACGTGGGCCAGGTGCATATTGCACAGAGCCACAAACCTGAGGGGAGCCCCTGGCAGGCAAAGCAGGGCCAAGGGAGAGGTGTTCCTGGCCTGGCATGGACGGCCCTCCATGGCAGAGTCGGGCAGAGAGAGAACTGCTCGGCCACGGCCCCCTTTGGCTTTCTAGCCATCGGATACCTTTCTCTGAGCCCAAGTTCTTCTTGGCCTGGCCTGGTCTCTTCACTCTGCACTCTGGCACTGTTGGCTCTTCTTGCTAAGTGGGGAGGCGGGGTGAAGCCCAGGGGCCTGCGGGGTGGCCTGGTTCTGACCCACTGCCTGTTGGCATCTGCACCTAAGTGACCAGCAGAGCATGATGTCAGAGCAGGGGGGATCGGGAGCCTGGGGCCCTTTGTGGGCTGCTGGTCAGGTGCCCATGTCAATGACAGGTGTTTTTTGAGCACCTAGTATGTGCCAGGCCCTGCTTTAAGAGATGGGGCACCTAGCAGTGAGCACGACAGATCAGCCCCTGCTCTGGGGGTTCACCAATGCTGGAGGGGAGACAGGGACAGAGCAAAGAGAGCTGTGAGTGTCGGGGACTGTGGAGACACCGAAGGGACGGGGTAGTGTGCCTGCACAGGGAGGACATCTGCAGAGGTGATGAGCTGGGACTGAGGGAAGGCTGTGGGCAGACATGGATGGACAGAGTGGCGGTGCCGTGGCCCTGAGGGAGCCCCCATCCCTCCCGTGGAGGACAGGTGGCGGGTGGAGGTGTCCCTGCCGTCCCGAGCAGTGGCCAGCTGAGGGACAGTGATGTGTGGTGGCACTATGGAGAGGGGAGCTATAGGCAGGACTGGCAGGCCTGTCCCTGCCCCCACTTTTCTTGAGCGGGGTCTCTGCATCTGGAAGGGGGTCACCAGGGCCCTCGGAGTTGATAACCCCACACACACGGCTGGGCCAAGCAAGGACCTCCCTGTGCCCTTGTCTCAGCTGCCCACCCACAGGGAGAGGGAGACTGCCCACTGTGGCCAGTCCAACGCTGGCTCTGCCTAGCTAGCCCAGGTCTCCCAGCCTGCCTCCGAGCCCTGGGCTAGCTCCCATCCTGCCCCCAGCCCATTTCACTCCCAGCCTGGCCCCCCACATGGCCTGTCTCCTGTCTCACTGAGTGCCCGGCAAGCCTCCCAGCTCCTGCCTTGATCCGTGGGCTCATTCACTCTGATGTTTCACGAGTCTGCCTTGTGCTCCTGGACACATGGCCCTCATGGAGCTCATGGGTTGGGGACACCGTGGAAGGGGAAATGGTAGTGCTCATGAGGGGTGAGGAAGGAGCACAGCCGAGGAGGGCCTCCAATTCAAGGCTGTAGCCAGGGAAGGCGCCCTGAGGGAGTGAGGCATGGTGCTAAGCAGGTGGGGTGCTGGCCGGCTGCCGGAATAGTGGGCATATATGTTATTGTCTGACATGACTCCTCATTTTCCACAGATGTGTCTGCATTAAGTTATGGGACCCAGAGATACACTGTGTTTAAAAACAGGGCTTCCTTGGGGTACCTGGGTTGCTCAGTCAGCTAAGTGTCTTCCTTCGGCTCAAGTCATCATCTCAGGGTCCTGGGATCGAGCCCCACATTAGGCTCAGTGGGGAGTCTGCTTCTCCTTCTGCCTGCTGCTCCCCCTGCTTGTGCTCTCTCTCTCCCCCCTCTCTCTAACAAATAAATAAACAAAATATTTAAAAAAATGTAAAACAGGGCTCCCTGCTCCAGAAAGGAGCTAAAATGTTCAGTTGCTTCTACTCTTAGGACTTTTGAACAGAGAACAAACGTTGAGTCCATTGGAAAGGGAAGGAAGGTCTATGTGTGCTTCAGTTGTTCATTATAACTTTGGTTACAACTTTATGATTATTACCTTTTTTTGGTGCAGGAATTCATCATACACACCCCTGACTTTGAAGCTGCCAAATTCTGGGTTGGCAACATGGGCAAGACGGCGACACACGCCGTGGTGTTCGCTCAGCTGTACACGCCGGGGGGCCAGTGCCACGGCCTGCATTCCTTTGTGGTGCAGGTGAGTGGATGCTGGCGGGGCGGCTCCGGCCACGGATGCGTAACCAAGTCTGAAGGCACCTTCGTCACTGCTGGGTGCTGGGGTGCTCCTGGCTTCCAGTGAGCACAGCCCGAGGGGAAGGAGAACCCCCGCCTTGTGCGCATGGGACAGCCCATCCGCCCCCAAGAGGGCATTATCCAGCCCCCAATGTCAAGGGTGCTGGGGTCCTTCCACCCAGTCTAGACCCGAGATCACCGTGGGAGAATCTTTCCGTCCTTCTGGTGGCCACATCCCTGTGTTTTCAGCTGCTTGTCACAAACCTGGGCTTCCCAGCCGCACCATCCTGTGGTTCTGACCCAATGGGTGTGAGGTGGGCTCCAGTGCTTCTGGGAGGTCCGACTTGGGGGCCTTGATGTAGCCTGTTCCTGAGTTACAAGTGGGAAGCTACAGCCAGGGTCTGCCCGGGACCTGCTTGCTCCCGAACCCCCTCCCCAGCCCCTGGCAGTTGCTGGATCTCTCTGCCGCCATGGGTTTGCCTGCGGGATGTTGCATGTGGATGGGAACTACAGCAATGAGCTTTCCTGTCTGGCTACCTGTACGTAGTATGGTTCTGAAGTCAGTCCATACCGTGTCAGTGCCGGGATTGCCGCACCTCTGAAGGCTGAGGTACCTTTGTGTGGACTGGGCCACAGTGTGTGTATCCACTTGCCTCCTGAGGGACGTTCGGGTGGTTTTCATCTTTTGGCTATCGTGAACAGTGCTGTGTGCGCTCACGAGCGGGTGTCCATTAGAACCCCTGTTTCTCTACTTCGGGGTATAGACACCTGGGAGGGGACTTGCTGAGTCCTACGGCGATGCTGTGCTTAACTCCCTGAGGCGTCGCCATACTGCTTTCCACAGTCCCCACCAATCCGTATTCCCGTCCGCACCACCGTGTGAGGCTCCCAGCTCTTCAGACCCTCCAGAGGCGTGTTTTCCTTTGTGTGCTGCTGGGCATGGGTTCATGTTTGCTGGGTTCTTGATTGCATTTTCGTAATGGCCATGATATTGGGCTTCTCTTCGTGTGTCAGCTGGCCGCTCGTGTATTCTCTTTGGAGAAATGTCTGTTCAGGTCTTTCGCCCCGTGGAGCTGGCTCCAGCAGTGAGGTGGCCACCATCCCTCTGGAGGCTGGGACAGCCGTTGGGCCTGGTCAGGGAGCAGGCTGGGCTTCACCAGGTTGGTCCTAGCCTGGTTAACAGAGTGGAAATGAGGGACGCTGTCAGTCACCCATTGCAACCTGGCCCGTTGCCGCCGGGTCCTTGCTTGCCTTTCCACGCTGCTTACTACAGGCTGTGGCTCACGATCCTCCCTTCACGTGACCCGGCCATCGTCCATCAGTGCCTCTCCATCTGGCTCTGAATCGGTGATTTGTCTTCTTATTGTTGAATCCCGTGTGCTGGAGACTAACCCTCATCGGATAGATGATTTTCTCTCATTCCACCTGTTGTCTTTCTATTTTCTTGTTTGTGTCCTTTGCGGCACCAAGGGTTTTAATTTCAGTGAAGTCTGGTTGCTTCCTGTCCCCCTTGTTGTTCGTGTCCCTATTCTCAACTCATATTTGAGCCATTGAAGCCCAGGAGTCACTTCTCATGACCCCAGGCTGTCATACGCTGCTTCGGCGAGTACAGGTGTGTCCCTGAAGGGATCTTCTGATGGAGACTGGGCTAGTGTTCACTTTGTTGAGGGCTTCCGGCCCTTTAGGCAAGAGAACAGGGGTGTTTCACTCTCCGGCGGGACTGTGTCACCCCTCCATCCAGCAGGGCATTTCCATGTGCCTAGTGTGCACCAAGCAAGGGCTTGTGGGTGGCAAGCGTCCCCGTCCTTATGGAGGAAGGGAGCATGAAACGAGGACTCACCAAGCCAATCAGAGGTGCAGTGCCTGCTACAGGCAGTGGCTGATCTGGTGAAGGGCGGAGGTTTCTCACAGGTTCGGTCTCTCACGTCAGTCAGGTTGGCGGAGCTCAGAAATTAGACACAGACACAGCTACTCCTGTTTGCAATCGGCATGACGTTGACTCGCTCTGTTCGTTGGTCCGCTCCCTTTCCACGACTGGGAGGTTAGTTGGTATTGGTGGCAGCTGCGTGGTCATGGATTTTCATGGGAATCTGGACTTGTGCCTGCTCTATTTTTGTCTGCGATTCCTTGAAAAGCACCTACCTGTTTTCTTCCACGTTCACCTCCTTTCCAGTTTTTTTTCATTTCAAAATGTTATGAGAAGTTAGATCCTAATCTTCACTGGGATTTAATGAAAGCTGAGAAAGGGGGAAAGAGCATTTACGTTTGGACATCAGCCCTTGCTCTCATCTGAGATATCCCTCTCATGACATTCAATCAGATTCGATGGTCGTTTCCCCAGAATAAACGAAAGCAAGCCATTCTGCAAATAGCTAAACTCGTAAGAGTGCGCACTCACAGTTTCCTTGAAGTAGAGTTTCTTGCCCTGTGCTGTGGACCTCTGGGCTGTGTGAGCCTCTCGTGGGGCCAAGCTGTGTAAGGTGGGTGTGCTCCACCCGCTGTTTGCTCAGGATGCCCTCCAGGATGGACAGCCAGAGGGTCTATGATAGGACATCCGGCCCTGGCAGCGAGAGGCAGTGCGGGCTCCCACCTGGTTGGGAGTCACTAGCATACTGGTGGTCTCGGGTGCAGCCCCGTGTCCCTGGCTTAGGGCCCCCGTGGTGAGGTGAGGAACCACCTGCTAGCCACACCTGCAGTGTCTGGGAAGGTAGCTCCATGGAACCCAGCTTTGGGGGCAGAGATCTATAGGACTGATCTCAGGCAGCATCTCCTCTGGCTCGCATGCCGGCCTCCTAGCACTGCTGCAGTGACACAAGACCACAGAGCCGGAGGCCAGATGTCTGGCCTCAGTGTGGGCAGCTCCCCACCCCCAGGCTCCAGGGGACAGTCTACTCCTGCCTTGTCCCGCTGCTGGTGGCTGCCGAGTCACTGGGCCTGTGGCTACATCGTCTGTCTCTTTCAGGACACGTCATTGGATTTGGGGCCTGCCTGGGTCATCTGGGAGGACCACATCTCCAGATCCTTTGCTTAATTACAGTTGCGAAGGCCCTAGCCCCAAATAAGGTCATGTTTTTGAAGGACATGGTTTCCACCCACGGATACAGGAAGGGAGCCTGGGGCTCAGTCACTGGGGGTTTTTAACACTTTTGTTTTCATTTCTGTGAGGTCCTAATGGTTGCCCTTGGTTGTTTTTTGTGTGTTGTGCAGATTCGGGACCCCAAGACTCTTCTTCCCATGCCGGGGGTGATGGTTGGCGACATGGGGAAGAAGCTGGGGCTGAACGGTGTGGACAATGGGTGAGTGTGCGCCCTGACCTCTGTGGTCACTTTGCTCCCTGTGGGGTTGCTGCTCGATCCCTGCTGATGTCGGCCTGTGAGCCAGGTCCCTCAGTGCTGTCCCCAGCTCTCCTAGACTCTTGTGGGGGAGGGGACATACAGTGGGACGCACACCTCACCTGCCCCTTGAGAGCTGTGCCTCACACGTCCCATGTCACACAGACCTGTGTTACACACAACCTGTCACACACCCCGTGTCTCACACACACACACATCCTGACACACACACCCGTGTAACACACCCTACATCACACATACCCCATATCACACACTCTTACGTGACACATACCCTATGTCACACGTACTCTCTGTCTCACATACATTGTTTGACACATGCTGTGTCACACAAACACATCATGTCACATACTGTCTCCCACATCCGTGTCACACATGCACACCGTGTCACATGTGTCTTAACACACACACCCTGTGTCGTGCCCACGTCCTGTGGCCTGGCCGCCACCTATTTCTGGAACAGCTTTTGTGGTCTGCACCTCAAAAGAGGTGCATGTAGTTTTGCTTTTAGTTAGACTCAAGTGATTCTTTTCACAAGTATCAACACGCTTGGCCTTGTTTTACCTCCTTGTAGTAGGAATGGATGAATGTTTTCCATTCCTTAGAAAGGGTGCTTAGAGTTTCCAGAGTCGGGCCTGCAGAAGCATTCCTCAGCCTCCAAGTGGTAAGTTGGAACAGTCCAGGGTGCCGGCACCCAGTCTCTTCTTGAACAGGGGACATCTATGAGCGCTGCCTGGGGGACCCCACTGTGGCCAGGCCAAGTGCCCCATGGAGGCCCAGGCACAGTGGTCACTCCTCAACAGGGCCTCGATGCTCTCTGTGGGCCTGCGGAAGAGCCGGTCCATAGCTGACCTTCATTTCATACCTGGGCGGGTGGCCTGCAGGGGTTGGCCTCTTGCCTGGATGCTGGTGGGGGCCTGGCAGCCAGCTGAGCTTTCCTCCCTTGCAGATCCTCTCGGGGCTTCCCAGGGAGTTTGGGAGGTGCTGCGCCAGCCCGCTCTGTGCCCCACCCCAGGTCTGTGCTCCTCCCTGGGGGTCTGGACAGGTGCACTGCACCTCTCCTCCAAGGATGGCCTGGCCCCAGGATGTGGTGGGGAGATCAGTGGTACCCAGGGGACAGTGTCTCGCTTGCTCTCCACGTACTGCATGGCCCTCAGTAGGCATCTCCCAGGAGTCACACCCGGTAGCCATTATTAAATGGTCTATAAGACCCACAGAAACTGCCAAGGAGGAGGTGGCATGGTGAGAGTGTAGACAGTGGGCCATGGCCTCCCTGTAGTGGTGCAAGGATCCACCCATACCTGCTGCAGGCAGGGTGAGAGGACAATCATGATGGACCTCTGGAGGAGGCGGTGGTGCCCTGAGGGCTGCTGGCACAGGGATCACAGGAGAGCTGGGCTTGTTTAAGGGTCATGGCAGGTGCCATGTGGCTGGAGGCTAGGGAGTAGGGGGTGGCTGGCAGGGTTGAAGGGACTTGTGCAGTTGTCGCCGTTCTGATCAGCGGTCTGGAAGGGCCTGTGCTGCTATGCACACCACGGGCTGAACAGGCGGGTCTGCAGAGAGCCCAGGGGTGACTGTCGCTGTGAACCTGACCAGAGGCGGTGGAGGCTGAGTGAACATGGATGGCAAGGACAGGGAGGTCAAGACCCTGCTTGGGCAGAGCTCACACCAGGCTTTGATGGGTACTTGGCCCTGTCTTAGGAGTAACCACCGTTTGAGCAGGAGCTGGTGTGAGCCAAGAGGGGCTGCTCCCCTCTTGGGCTTGGTGACACTGTGCTTTCAGCTGTGACCTCCCATGGGCCAGAGCGCATTCGGATGACTCTGGAAGTGATTGGCCATCAGACAAGTCATGTGGGAACTGTCAGTATTTCTAAGATGGTTTGGAGCTGTGGTTTGGTTTATGTAACATCCATTTCTCTGTGTGGTAGTCTTGTCCTGCAGACGATCGTGAAATGGGTTTTCCCAGCCCAACACGGCTAACACCTTTGATTACTAACACACAGGGGTCTATGACAGTGTGTGAGTGAGCCTCTCATTTTAGTTTTTCAAAAGAAATGAGTTTATGTGCCTTCGAGCCCCAATGTGATAACACAGTTCTTTTGTAGGACATGTGAGTTTTCAGACCTTAGTTTGCTGGTTTTTCACATCGTCTTGTGGATCCTGGTATGAGTCTGAAGGCTGAGAACCAGATTCTGGTCTTTAAATAAATCAGTTCCCCCCTTTTCTGTTGACTCCCCAGCTTCATCCCAGCAGCATGAGGCCCCTGGCCCCGTGGTTACCAGTACACAGTCATTTGCTTCCACACAGAACCCTGCCACGAACACGCCACATTGTTTTCCCAAACCTACTTTTTAGATAGAAAAATGTTTTGAAATTTCTTGTCTCTGGTGTTTCCTCCCTTTTTTTCTGGGGCGGGGGAATTGTGGCCCTTTTAACTTTCCTTTGCTTTTATTTGACTGGGTTTCTGGAGGGAGAGGAGAGGAGCCCCAGGGCCAGAACCCCGTTTAACCAGAGGTCCTGCTGTCTCTCCACACAGATTTGCCATGTTCCACAAAGTTCGAATTCCTCGCCAAGACCTCCTGAACCGGACTGGAGACGTCACCCCTGAGGGTACCTATGTCACCCCCTTTAAGGTACAGGGATCCACACAGAACTCTGCCTGGGCTTGCAACCATGCTGGGTTGGCCGGGGGAGAACCCCTGTTGGTTCAGGCTCCAGTGCCACCAACAAGGAAGGTGGCACTTGGGTCGGATGCACCCCAAGGGTCCTGGGCATGACAGATAGTGGCCCAAAACTACCCATGGATGTCCACTCCTCTGCCCAACCCCCAGCTCTCCCGGATTAGGGAGGATGTCCCTTGCTGGTGCTATTTCCCTGAAGGGCTTAAGGGCCTAGGTCGCATGGTGGACCATTCCAAATGGGGGTGACCGTGTTCTCTTGAGTCTGGGGCTCACCACATCCCCAAATTCTTTGAGGGGTAGAGCCGCGATGGCCACAGCCCACATTGGAGCAGGCGGTCAACTCCCAGTTCTGAGCTCGCAGTCAGGGTGGCCACACCCCCAGCAACACGTGAGCCTCAGAGGCCTGGATCTGATGACACGTACTGCCTGACCGGAGCCGGAACCACAGGGTGGGAAGCAAGCATGATGGGGACACTAGGGGTGAGGAGAGAAGTTGGCAATATGGAACCAAGTCTCTTCCCAATGGGATGTAGCATTGGCTGTTCATTAGAAGCTGGTAGGAAGACGAGGGAGCAGAAGGCACATGCTGGAGGGGACGAGCATAGCGTGGGTTGGGCTGGAGGCTGGAGAGCCTGAGTGAGGAGTGTCCAGGGGCGCAGGAGAGGCTGAGGTGAAGTGAGAGGAGGGGAAGGCGGCAGCAGAGATGGGGAGCGTCTCACAAAGGGAGGAAAGACCCGATGGGGGGCGTGGAGCACGCTGCAGAGAAATGGAAACATTTCACAGAGAAACTTCTGAGACCTTCCAGAGAGGGGGTGCGGCTCAGACTCTCCTGGGGCGGGGGGTTCCCCGAGCCTTCTGATTTCCCCAGTGATGCTATCACAAACCATTGTGCCCTTGTGGGGATGTCCCAACTGTTCTCTGCATTTGCCGGCATTTGCAAGGGCACGTAAATTGGGAAGAAAACCCCAGATAATAAAAGAAGTGAAGGCAGGAGAGGCAGCAACAGGTGAGGGAGGTCAGGATGGCTGGGTGAGTTCAGGCTGGTAGCACCCAGGCCACTGCTGCCATGGAAAATCATGCCTGGGGCCCTGAGGCCGGCGGCCGGAGAGTCACCCAGGTGCATGTGAGGTCCATCGTAAGAGAACACAGACCTTGACCGTCACTGTCCTCAGCAAGGTTGTCCTCCCTGGAGGGGAGGCATTCCAGGGGAATGGGGGTCACGGGAATAGGACGTTGGCACCAGCAGCAGCCCCTCGGACTGGAGCCCGGAGTGGACTCATGCGGCTTGGTCCCCTTCATCCAGGGCCCATGCCTCTGTAGCAGAGCCTGCCCCCCAGGGGCTCCTGCCATCGCCGTCTGTGACTCAGGCCCCGTGGCATGGCAGCCCTGGCCTGGAATTCTGGGTTGGGGGTGCACCGGGGCTGGTCCAGGCAGGTGAGCTCTGTGGCCACTGTGGGAGTCACCTGGCTTCATGGCCCCATGAGTCTGTCCCCGAGGCCGCCAGGCCACCTGGTGGCCTTCACCACGTGCCTTCTTCCCATAGGACGACAAACAGCGTTTCGGGGCATCCCTGGGCACCTTGTCCTTCGGCCGGGTCACCATCGTGGGCATGTCCATTGTGAACTTAAAGTTGGCTATCTCCATCGCGCTCCGTTTCTCAGCCACCCGCTGTCAGTTTGGGCCCACAGATGGGGAGGAAGTCCCGGTGCTCGAGTATCAGATGCAGGTATGGGTTTGGCACGTCTGGGGCTGCACTCCCAGGTCACTCGCAACATTCCCGGGACGGGACCCTCGTGGGAATAATCGGCCACAGCAGCTGGGCCTCCAGGCTATTCGTAGTGATGTCACTCAGGGGAGCAGGAGGGGCCCTTGTCCTGCCCGTTGTCGGGACAGGCCCCCTGGGATGGCCAAGGGGGGGACCTGGTCAGGAACACCAAAAAGCAGCTTGGCTCCTGGCAGAGGGAGATAAATTGTATCCTGGAGGTGCTCAGGGTGCTGGTGGGTTACCAGCGTTTCACCCCACGCCCGGCCCTCACGCTGCCTGAGCTCTGAGACGTCCTGACACTTTCTTCCACACATGCTGGGCCTTCTCACTCCTTTACATGCTTGGCCTTCAAATTTCTTCACACATCTGAGCCTTCACAGTAACTCCTATCCTCGGCCTCATGACTTCCTCACAGGCCTTCCTCACACACCCAGGCTTCATCCCTTCTTTGAACACCCGGGCTCTGGGATTTCCTCACACACCGGCCTTCACCCCTTTCTTGTATACCTGGGCGCCAGGACGCCCAGCCTTCACCCCTCCTCACATGTTTGGCTTTCTCCCAGTGGGCTGGCGTTGCCATTCCCTTGAGGGGGTTCCTGTCTGAGTTCAGCAGCAAGTCTGACCCAGTCTTGGGCCAAGTTCTGTGTAAGCACAGGTGCATTCAAGTGAGAGCTGGAGGGAATCATAATAGAGTCCCAGCTTCTTCTAACATTTCTTACCATGGCTGTGAGCCGGTTTTAATAATAAAAGAGGAGAAGTAGAATATCGGGGTCATGACTGGGCACACGTCATCCCCTCCAGCGCGGGTCCCATGGCCTCTGTGAGCTCAGTGCCCCTGACTGTCTGGATGTTGAGGGTGGTCAGCGGTCGGAGAGCCTGCTCGAGCCACAGGCTTGGGCTCCTCACCCCACTCCCCACTACTGTCTGTGTGCCCTCGGGCAGGGTACTGAGCCTCTCTGTGTCCTGAGTTCTGGCTCTCTTATTAATAAATTAGAGTTGCTCACACCTCCTTCTGGGCTGCTTGTGAGGATTAAATACGTTAGTCCATGGGAAGCAGCTGGCGGGGTGTCTGGGTCTCGGCACTCAGTAAGGAATAGATGGTGGCCATGTCAATGGTGGTGGTGACAGCTTCCTAGGTCCTTTCTTGCTTTTTCCTCTATCCCCCTTCCATCCATGCAGCGGTGTGCATGCAACAGACCCCCCCTCCCTGCCTTGAGGGGACTTCTAGCTCCCTGTGAGCCTCAGTTTCCCCATCTGGCTGGAAAGGGATCGCTTGATCCCTGGTAGGTCCACAAAGCATGAACTATCAGCACAGGGGGCTGGTTTCCATAGCTGCAGATGGGCTGAGAGTCCCTGCTCCAGTCACCGTGTGCTGAGATGGGGAGCACGGTGCCCAGGGGTCGCACCTGTGGGCAAGACTGTGGGCAAGACTGTGGGCAGGTAGGGAGGGACCAGCTGGGTTGGAAGCACACCAGCCAGTGGGGGGGCCTTCCTGGTAAGCGTGGCTGCAACTGCAAGGTCCTGTTCCCGACCTGTTGCCCCTGGTCTCTCCTCTGGGCCTCAAAGCCATTGGCCATCAGGAGGGGTACGGGAAGGAGGCTCCCAGCGAGGATGTGTGATATGTTATCGTGGGGTTGGTTATCAGGAGGGGTGCGGGAGGGGGGCTCCCTGTGAGGACGTGTGACATGTTAACACGAGTGTCTTGTTGATTGTAGCAGTGGCGCTTGCTTCCCTATCTGGCCGCCATCTACGCCTTGGACCACTTCTCGAAATTGCTCTTCCTAGACCTGGCAGAGCTGCAGCAAGGCCTCGCAGGGACTGACCACAGTGCCAGGCAGGTGAGCTCCCGTGCTCTTTTCTCTGTGGGCTTTACTGTTCCTAACTCTTACCAAGGCCGAACAGCACAGCCCTCAGCCTGTCTTTCAAAACATCTGTCCATCTGTGGCGGCCCTCTGGGGTTCTGAGATGCCCCCCGAGTTGTGGCCGCCTGCCTGGGCCTCCCAGAATCCTTGCCGTGATCTGGGCAATTGGGGTGCTGTCCGTGTTCCCGGGTAGCAAGGATGTGCCGACATGACTCCACTCCGGGCCGCGGGTCCAGCTGTCCTTCTCCTTTCGGGAATGCGATGACTTTACCAAATTCTCATTACCGGCCCCTCAGTGGATTTCATGGTTCTGATCCTTCCATAAACAACCCTGTCAAGGCCTGAATCCAGCTGATGGGATTCGAACTGACCACCAAGGATTTGTGCCGCAAGTGAGTGTCCATGGAGCTCAGCTTCGACAGTCATCCTTGGCAGATCTCTGTGTAAACAGTTTGCAGCTGCCTTTTCGTGGCCCCTCAGTTGCCTCCTGGGCGTGAGCAAAATGGGAATCACGAGGAACGTGTTTGAAAACAGACTTGAAATACTGCAGATCGATGTTACATACAATCCCCTAGAAAGCCTGGATTGCATTAGCACGTTTTGGAATATTCAGCACAAACACCCAGGAAGTCAGGGGGTGCTGGGGGGTGTGGAGACAGCCAGTAGGCTGCGCTGCTCGGCAACACACGGGTCCTCGGGAATCAGGGATTAAATATGTTTTTCCCCAGCATGAGTCACCGAGACCTTTGCCAGCTGACACTGGACTCATTCTCCTGTTAATAACGTTATAAAGCATAAGCATGCTTTATTCTCTCTGAAACTCTGCGGTTTCACGGAGGCATGCCAGGACCTAAAAGTGGCCCTTATTTCATGTTGAAAATACTGGTAGAAGGGATCGTCTTCTTCAGCAGGCGTGTGTTTGTCTCGTTCTCTAAATTCTTTCTGTTAAACGTTCGGTGGAAGCAGAAGGGTGTCTGTAACATCCATAAGGCCCAGAGACACTGGCCAAGGATAGCCTTACAGAGTCGACTGCAAATCATCATCCCCTGCACAGTCTCCTGCGAGCTTGTCCCCGCCCGCCCCCATCCTCAGAGAGGGGGCCCTGTCTCCACCTCCTGTTTGATTTCTTGCTTTTCTTTCTGCCATCAGATTCTGCCTGGTTTCAGGTTCAGAAGCGTCCCCTACACTGAGTTGAAATGTTTATGTTTCGCGCTCTATGCCTGCGATCATCCTCACGCCCCTGGAGTTTATTTGCTGCACAGAGCTCTGGTCCATCTGTTTCCACGGCTGTGAAACCATCTGTACGCCAGTGTGTCCACTCTGAGACGAACCCCCCCCCTTTTGAAGCTAAAATTGGGTTTCTTTCTTTCTCCTGCAGCTGTCGGGTGTCTTAGATTGGACTGTAGGGGACACAAGACTTTGACGCTAGGGCTGAAGTGACCTCTGACCTCCAGTGTTGGAGCCTCTTTTCACCTGTTCTTGTTGGATTTCCTCTCCCAAGGCAGAGCTCGGACGTGAGATCCACGCCTTGGCGTCGGCGGGCAAGCCGCTGGCCTCATGGACCGCCCAGCGGGGAATTCAGGAATGCCGAGAGGCATGTGGAGGACATGGCTATCTGGCTGGTAGGTTTTGAAGTGTGTGATGGTTTTCAGTCCACAGCCCTGCTTTTGGCTACCGCCTGCCAGCCAAAGTTGGCAATCGCCGGTTTTTGTGAATAAAGTTTTATCAGAGTGTAACCACACCTAATCACCTGTTCGTGAATTTTCTGTGGCCGTGTTCGCATGACACGCAGGGTCAAGTCGTCTTTGTCAAGCCTAAAATGTTCCCTGGCTGGCCTTTCCCAAAGCAGCTTTGCCACCCCCCTAGACAAAGGCTTCCACTCACTGCTGCCTCCTGTTCTCGGTCTCCTTCTGGGGTAACGGGTGGTGGGGAGGCTGTGTGACGGAGCCCGCCAGCCCCCCAGTGGAACGTCGATTATCTGAATCTATGTGTTTTTGTTGTCACTCTTTGCTTAATGACTTGGCATTAATCCGGCACCAAGCTTTGTCCCGCCGAAAAATTCTTCAACTTAGAAAAAGACGGTTTGCTTTGGCAGTGGCCCTTGTTTGGGCAGCTGGTGTGTGGTTAAGAGAGTGAGCAGCTGAGGGCCTGTGACCAAGTCCTTCTCTGCCACCCCCCGCTGGCTGCACAGCCCGGCTAGTTAGCCAGCCTCACTTGGCCTCAGTTTCCTTGCCTGTAGCCTGGGGACAATTGTGGTGCATAACAATGATTGTTCCCACTGTGGTCACATGAGTGAGTGCGCGTTAAGTGCTCCCTGCGGTGGTAGATGTGTGACAGGTGGCCAGTGACTTCTGTTGGCGGTTATTGTTGAAGCGTTTAGTATTATTGTAGTTGCCGCTGTTATTTGCAAACATCCTGTGTGCGAGTGTTCAATAATTGGTAAAATCTAATTAGTTCAAGCAGACCAACACATGCGTTCCAAACAACGAAATTGGCAGAAACCTTGCTTTCGGCTAATGACCCCACAAGCATTTTAGGCTCTTGCCAACTTTGATCATCTCGGTGATGGTCTGTGGACAATTATGTGTTTTCAGCAAGGACCTGCCCCAGGTGCTTGTCATGTCAGGGCCAGGAGTGGCTCCTTGGCTCCCACCACGTGGTGCCTCCCCATTACCCACGGACCAGCGGGTGACCATGCCTGCATCCAAGTTGCTTACATATCTCGTCTTCTGTGCAACGTTCCGTACTTTCTGTTTGTTGTCACAGCTCAGAGAGACGCAATAAATAGTTCGCTTTGTTGGGCTTTGACTAGAATACAGAATGGAGTCGGGCAGCCCCGCAGAGGACATAAACAACCGAGTCAGGTGTTGTGAGTACAAACGCTGGGCTGAAACCAGCAAGGCTGGGCTCAGTGGGGTAGATGTGATGGGCTGGTCTGGGTTTAATATCAACTG
Source organism: Mustela nivalis (assembly GCF_964662115.1). NCBI lineage: Eukaryota > Metazoa > Chordata > Mammalia > Carnivora > Mustelidae > Mustela > Mustela nivalis. Next base: position 64,940,857 of record NC_139023.1, on the reverse strand, counting down.
TGACCTGTTCCTTAGTAGTCATGCCTGGTTGCTTCAGTAGACTGGTCTGTGGCAGGGAGCAGTGGGTCGGGGGGTGGAAATGATCAGCATGTCCCAGGTGACCACAAGCCCCAGGGCTGCTGCAGGATGTCTCACACCCGCTCGGACTGTGCTCTCAGCGGTGTGAGCCTGGGACTCCCACTCCTCTAACTCCTGGCTCATCCTGTCCCACCCAGCCTCCCATGTGGAGAACATTCTTCACCAGAGGAAGGAGACCCAGATAAGAGGTTCTAGAAGGCATACCTTATAAAAAATTTGAAGGAATCAGGGCCCTTCACTGGTAGGAGAGACAAAAGAACGGAGAGTTCTCTTGAGATATTTGAAAAATTTTTTATTTTTTAATTTTTTATGTATTTTTTTTAAAGGTTTTATTTATTTGCCAGAGAGAGAGAGAGAGCGAGAGCAAGCAAGTACACACAAGCAGGCAGAGAGGCAGGCAGAGGCAGTGAGAGAAGCAGGTTCCCCGCCGAGCAAGGAGCCTGATGCGGGACTCGATCCCATGACCCTGGGATCATGACCCGAGCCAAAGGCAGCAGCTTAACCCACTGAGCCACCCAGGCGCCCTATTTAAACATTTTTTAAAGATTATTTGTTTTTTTTTTTTTTTTTTTTTAAAGATTTTTTATTTATTCGATAGACAGATCACAAGTAGGCAGAGAGGCAGGCAGAGAGAGAGGGGGAAGCAGGCTCCCTGCTGAGCAGAGAACCCGATGTGGGGCTCGATCCCAGGACCCTGAGATCATGACCTGAGCCGAAGGCAGCGGCTTAACCCACTGAGCCACCCAGGCGCCCCAAAGATTATTTGTTTTGAGAGAGAGCACGCAGAAGCAGGAGGGGCAGAGGGAGAAGGAGAGACAATCCCAAGCAGACTCAGTTCTGAGCATGGAGCCCGAGGTGGGGCTAGATCTCACAGCCTGAGATCGTGTCCTGAGCCAAAATCCAGGGTCCAACACTCGACCAATGGCACCACCCAGGTGCCCGAGATATATGAAATTTCTTGTGTGAAAAGATGAACTCGCCACAGGGTAGGCAGGTGCCCTGCAGCATGCATCAGTGACCCCCATGCCTGGGATCTGGCGTTTGACCGTGTGAAGCTTGGTGTCCACAGGGAAGAGGGACATGCGGGTGACACGGGGTGTTTCTCAGTGTTCCTGCTTGCCAGCGCCATGGGGTCAGTGGCTGGGAAGAACAGCTGCGGGAGGCGTGGGTGGTGCTGGGCAGCCTGGGAGTCCTGTGTCTCGGTGCTGGGGCTCCCGGGGAGTGGCGTGGGTCCTGCTCCTACATGCACTGGAAGTGACGAGGTGCACGGCTTCCTTGTAGTGAACCGGCTGGGTGACCTCCGGAATGACAATGACCCTAACTGCACGTACGAAGGGGACAACAACGTCCTGCTACAGCAGACCAGCAGCTACCTGCTCAGCCTGCTGGCTCGCCACATCCAAGGTGAGGCCCCCCGCACTCATGGGAGAGTGGTCGGCCCGCACACGCTGGCCCCATGAGGCGGTCCCTGTGTCTGCAGGAGGACGTGCGTTCTGAAGCATGACTGACCGGCGTCGGGGGCACCCAGCATGGTGGGGTGGGTGGTCACTCCAGGGCCTGATGTGCTCGCAGGTGGTGCTCGCATCGAGAGCCCTCTGAGGACAGTGGACTTTCTGGAAGCCTACCCCGATATCCTTGGTCGGAGGTTCACATGCCCGAGCGTCGACAGCTGCTTGGACTCTGCAGGTGAGCATACCGTCTCCCCGTTTGCCTCCTGCCGCAATCCCCCTGCCTGCTGTGCAGCAAGGTGGGCCGTGGTGGGCCCTGCATTCATCCAGACCCCCCCCCTCCTGGGTGTAGTGCTGAGTTAGGCGTCGACTCTCCCCAAGGATGGAGAGGGAGGGGCTCTGTGTCCTGTCCCTGCCTCACTGGGCAGCTGGTCTCCAGCCTGCCGGCTGCTCCTGAAACTGAGCTGTCTTCACAAGAACCCGGGGTCCTCCCACTCAGGGCCTTTGCACATGCTAGCCTCGCTGGCCTCACTTCTGTGGCCCCTGGCCCGTGGCACATTCACCCTTCTCAGCCCTGAGAGGCTCAGCTCAGCAGCAGTCAGCACAGGGCTCTGTGCTTATCGTGCTTGGCCATGATTGTTGAGTGCCCCTGTAATCCAGGGCATGGGAAGCCCTTGACTCAGAGCAAGAGAGCCGCTCACTTACTTGGGTCTGTGTGTTCATTGTTTTGATTCACTCTTGAATGTTATTTTGGAGAAAAGGCCACTCCGGCTGCTCTGGGAACAGAGGGACACAGGAGAAGAGGGTACCCCGGATGGGGCAGCAGCAGTGGAGGAGGGGGGCTAGTGCTGCCAGGACCTGGGTGGGGCAGCTTGGGGGGGATGGGGCTCGCTCAGGTGCCGGTCCCATCCGGGGGTCCTCTCCCTCTGCTCCTGCCCCAAGCCTGCACCCTCACCTCCCCTGAGCCCCTGCAGCCACAGCTGGAACATCACTCATCTCACTGCCATCTGACCCATGAGCCCCGAGGGCATGTGCTTCACGTGGGTTTCCATACCCCCTGGAGACTGCCCCTGTGGGCACATGTCCCAGTGGACCAGGCAGGAGCCTCCCTTGTACGGAGCCCCCCAGGGACCTGCCAGTGTGGGCCCCACCGGGAGAGTGAGGGGGTGCCCCTTCCCCACCCCAGCCTGCTGGCTGCACCCGGGAAGAGCCGCATCCACTCTTTCAGGCTCTCGTGGGGACATGGGAACTCACATCGTGGGGTGCTTTGCACTGTGCTGAGCTCTGCATCCATGCTCAGGATCCACTGGCCGCCGTGGTACACTCAACAACCCGCACCCTCTTCTCCATCATGGAAGGCACCACAAGGATGTCCCTTGTTCCTCCAAGCACCTTTGGCATGGGAGGGGGGCAGCTGGTCTGGATCAGGAGACCACAGAGCCAGTGTCCCCTGGGGTCTGGGGGCCGAGAGCCCGTGGCTTCCCAGTGTCACCTGCTGTGGGTGCCAAGGGCACCCGCCTCACTCTCCGCCCAGCCACATACCCTGCTCCCATCTGGCCAGGTGGCACCAGCGGTCGGAGCAAGACTAGAACTCAGGCAGGGCTGATGTCCCAGCTGCTTCCTCCATCATCATCTTCATCCAGGAAGCTTCTGCCCACAAGTGCTTGTTTTCTTGGTGGTCACCACAGTCTGTCACAGTTTTCCCAATGACAGCCCCCTGACAGGTCCTCACCAGCCTTTGTCAAGTGCCCATGGGATGTGGGACCCACCTGAAGGTCTATTTCAGATGGTTTCAGAGCACCCCAACCAACCGTTGCTGCAGAAAACACTAGAAAATGAGCTCATGCTTCTCATACCATCAATCTAACCAGCATTTTTCCCCCTAAAACCATTACCATAAACCAAAGAACAAACAAACCGTCTGGCAGCTCCTGGCCACGCGGGGTGCTCTGCTCTGGCGCCTCCCTCGTGGACACTATGCACGTGGACCCCATCTGTGCGGTGGCCACAGGACACAGGCCAGGCTGCGTCATCTGTTTTTCCTGTGAGTGCCCTGGTTTTTGCAAGATCCAACAAAGTGAAAACATCTTCTGGAGGGAAAAAAAATGGAATAAGAACTCCAGCAGTGCAAATGACACTGAATGCCAACGTCACTGTCCACGCGGATGAAGGAACTGGTGGCACGGGACTGGCTCCTCGTCTCTGGGGCCTGTGGTCCTCCGAGCCCATGTGTCAGCCCTGGCCTCTACCCATGGGATCTGCTGTAAGGACGATGTGAAATCTTTACAAGCCTCGCACTCTGTGGGACCAGAGATGGCAGCTCTCAGTACCGCGCATAGCCTGTTGGGAAGGTCTGAGGGTTTTCATTCAGGGGACAAGTCGTTTATCTGGGGAGGGAGCGGGGGGCATGGTCCCTGTCTTTGGCTATCTCTGGGTTTCCTTCAATTCTCACTCAGGCGTGCATGCTGAGGATGGGCCTCACAGATGTTCCTGTGTGTTTGAGATCCGTACTGTCACTTGGCAACATGAGGCCCGTTTGTTTTCCTCAAGCTGGCTGATTTGCAAAAACAGTCAACGATTGTGGTTCACCATGTGTGGTGCTGACAGCTATGTGCGTGCACAGTGTAGTGGGCTCAAGTCGCATCCTGTTCCCTGGGGAACTTAGGCTCTGAAGTCGGCATGACCTAGGGCTCAATAGTGAACCTTTCTGAGCCTCAGTTTCCCCTGTAGTACATGGAGGTGGGGATGTGGTCAGCCCCATGTGGAGCCTAGTAGGGCCTAGGCTGTGGTTCACTCTTGCCAGGGGCTGGCTGCCAGGTACCAGAGGCTGGCCGCCAGGTGCTAAGGGGGCCACCACTCTGAGCACCCCCGCAGGCACGACACACACAGGGAGAGCTTAGCTGTTTCCCTGGCAGTCAGCTCCGTGGCAGGTCTTGCACCTTTGGAGGAGGTCGTGTGGGGACATCTAGCCACACAGGAGTGTGAGGGTGTGGGAACACAGACAGACAGCAGGCAACACCCAGACCTGGGCCGTGCCAGCCAGGGAGCTGGGGCCAGTCGTCCCCGCCTTGTTGTTTGGGCACACCAAGGTTGAAGAGCTCTGCTTTAGAGGGGGAGATCAGCCAGAAAATGGGCCCCGGGTGGGGGCAGCCTGGGAAGGAGAGGGGCAGGGTAGAAGGCCGGGGAGGTGGTTGGAGGGGGCTGGCCAGCCTTGAGGGGCTCCCTGAAGCACCTGGGCATCAGGGTGAAGAGGTAGGAGGACGCTGTGAGTTCAGGTGTCATTTGTGGAGTCTGGTGCTCTGCGGACATGGATGAGGCCCAGGAACCCCAGGACTGGGAGGTGGGGCAGGAGCGGCAGGTCTAGGGACCACTGGAATGCTATGGCAGTGACCCCTGGGGCATGTGGGAATCCGTAGTGACACTGAGGGGGCGCACCATGTCCCAGCAGACGAACACGTGAGCATCAGCCAGAACCAGCAACTCTCCCAAACAAGGCACTCTCCCTAAAGCTGGCTCTGCGGCTCCCTGGCCTCTGGGTACTGCAATAGTGCAGAACATGGGGTGCCTTCCGGGTGCCTCCACGTCTGTGTCTCACAGGCTCTTCCCCAAAATGGCCCCATGCTCTCAAGCTGCCCGTCCTGGGGGAGTGCTCGCAGGCTGCGGGTGCTTCATTGTTACTGTCATTTTCCTGTTTCTTGTTTTTAAGTCCCCCTGGCGGCGTACGAGTGGTTGGTTTGTTACCTGCTCCGTGAGAGTCATCAGAAATTAACGCAGGAGAAAAGATCAGGAAGCAATGACTTTGAAGCAAGAAACAACAGTCAGGTATATCTGTTTTGAAAATTGCTTTTTTAATTTGCTTGGAATTCCTGTGCTGCCATGGCCTCGGTGAGCCGCCTGTCGTGGTGGTAGCAGCCAAGCCCTCTGGCCCCTGTGACCTTAGGACCGTGGCCACCCTGTGCCTTGGTGAGCTGCAAGGACCTTAATGGTTGGTGGGTGTTGTGTTCAGAGTGTCTGGTGGCATCTGGACGCCGCCAGAGCCGTCACGGTGGGACCGGGGACACTGGGCCATGGGACCCCAGCCCTGGTCCCTCCCAGCCGACCAGCGGCTGCTCGGTGACTCACACTTGGCTCTCTCAGGACATTACCACCCTTCTCAGGGAGCCTGGGTGGGAATGGCCCCAGGATGGCTTTGGTTGTCAGGCTTAGACAGGGCTGAACCCACTGTGGAAACGCAGCCCACTCTAAGATGCCTCCTGGCATCTGGATCTGGGCTCTGGTGACCCATATATCCTGTCTATCTGGAGTGATGGCTGTTGCTTGGGAGAGCACGGATAAAGGAAACATAAGTTTCTAGAACTGGTGGTGTTCCTTCTCCGCGGCCTGGTTTTGTGAGGCTCGTCTCATGCCCTCTGAGAACTCAGCATCCACGTCTGCCCATCTCCCCTGAATGAACTCTAGCCCTCCTATTATGCTGTGATGGGCGGCCTCAGCACTGGGGTAGATGTGGCCAGGAGCGAAGCCAGTGGCGTCTCCTGGGACCTGCTAGACACACCTGCCCCAGGTGTGGAGGTGAGGGGACAGGATGGCATCTTGACTGGAAAGGCCTGGATTGAGAACTCGAACCCAGGCCTTACAGGAATTCAGCAGGAGGCCCGGTCAGTAAACTTGATTTCAGTGCTATGGTAACCAAAGTAGGGAGTATGGTAATGATCTTCCAGAATGGCTGGGGCCGCTGTAGCCTTAGTCCCTTGGACACTGATGGGAGTGGATTAGCTTGTCCCATGTCACCCCATTCCCTGCCTGTTAGGGAGTAGAAACGGAGGGCCCCCTGGAGTCACAAGCCAAGGCCCCAGAGAAATGGAGGGCACAAGAGGCTCCCATTCCCACTGCATCCAAATCCTGGAGAGCTGCCTGGAGGTGGCTGTGGGTCTTGGTGCTGTCCTTCTGCACCCCTGCCAGCTGGCCCATGCCCAGAGCCCTGATGACGGACCTCAGGCAGGGGCTCAGCTGTTTTAGAAATAATTCCCCTTTAGACCTCTGTTAAAGCCCACTGTGGCAGCACATTCAGTATGCCGCTCAACAGGAAAGGACAGGAGAGGCCAGCTGAGCTGGGATCTGGATCTTGGAGCCCGCTAAGAGCCAGCCCTAGGTCAGCTCTCATGGCCTGGGTTGGATGCTCATGTGTGCCCTGGGAGAACACAGCCTCTTCCCATACGGTGCCCTGAGCAGCAACCCCAGGCACAAGAGGAAATACTCAGAGAATGTGTGGGTAGCCTCGGTGTGGGACGTGCCTTCTTGAGATGGGAAATCAGAAGCTGTAAAAGATAGAAAGTAGTCAGATGTGACTGTGTAAACGCTCCTCATTTCTGTAAACAAAGTCAGGTGATGGGCTGCAGACTGGGGAAGCATGTGCAGCAGGATGAGCAGGGTGTCCCGGCAGAGAAGGGTCCCTGGCCAGGGAACCAGCCACTGGCACAGCAGCTGCTGAGCATATCCCGGGGACATGTGGGGGAAGGATGGTGTCTGGCAGGTCGTGGGGGCATGAGCTGCTGTGTCCTCTGGAGCAGTCAGTGGCTGCTTGCGTGGAAATATGGAGCGAGCGGACTCTCACTTGGTGGGGGCGGGGCATTTATCCCTATCCCCTCCCACCACCCCTGGAACAGCTGCCCCTTGCTCTGTGCCTCCTGCAAGCGGGCCACACACAGTTCTTTAAAAAGAAGAGAGATGTGTTTATTGCCTCTTTTGGCTGAGTAGTACCCTCCCATGTTCAAAG